>NC_091130.1:27382858-27682858 GCF_040183065.1 Periplaneta americana
TGGGAAGTTTTGAAATGAAAGCCCCGTATGTAGATATATTTAGAGAGTTTTTCCTCCAGAAGTTTGTTTTATGTTTCAGATGTATCACATACGTATTATACTTAATCATGGATTTGCTTTGTTATATATTTCGCATACACTACGATATATTATTTAAACTTATACAGGGACATCATTTTATTTTTACTTCAATTTTTATTGTACCTGAGTTTTGGAATGTACTTCACTCCCACCCCTTCTACTAGTAAACTTCCAACCGTTCACGACACAGAGCCGAGGGCGCGTAAGCAGTACTGAGTTACTGAGTATAGTACGTTTCAGAAATATGTTCGCGTTTTCCAGTGACGAAAGAGCTTTCAATATTGAATCATATTTTCGTACGGGTACTGTCGTCCGTTTCCCTATGTCGCATCCCGGTTTCCCCCACCTGCTTCTGTTCGCCCCTTTGTAAAGTCTAGTAGCTGGGCTGTCTTAGCTCTTTTCTGAAAACATTAATTTCTGTTAGGAATTGGACGTCTACGTAATATTATTCAAGTGTTTAAAATAACTTAAATAAAAGGGCCTCCTTAAGTAATTAACTGTCACGTGATTTCCCCCCCTTTCTACAACCCTGCGACAAAACCACTTGGACGGACAGTAGATAGCATGTCTGAGTAATTTTATCTTTTCGGATCGGGCAGAAATGAAGATTGAATTTACAGTACGTAAGGTACTCTTTTATAGAGTAGGTACAGAGTTATTTCAACATGAGTTACTCGTACGAAGGACGAAACTGGTAATTGGAATTAGGTACAATAGTCTATAGTGCGATAATATGGACAAAAGAACTGAAGCCTGTATCGAAATGAACGGCCACCATTTTCTAAAATGTGTTTAAATATCCATATTATAATTATTTTTCAATTTAACTTCATTCTCTATATAGTACGCTAATGTGCTGTAACAGTACAATATACAATGCTCAATTCGTGTGTAAAACACTCATTGTTAATACAGTACTGTATTTTGATTAAACAAAAACCTAATGAAAATTATCAAACTCAAAATTGCGATATTTCCTATTCTACATAAATGGATGAACTACTTTTCTTCCCTCCTATACCTAGTAAAGTGATTTATATTTTACGCCAGTATCATCGAACTCCGTCGTGGAAAGGGTAGCAAACGGTGTTTCCTGTTTCAATCGTTAATAGAAAGGTATAGCCAGGTTAATATTGAAAATGTTAGTAAAAATAAAACGATGTCCCTGTATATGCGTTAATTATTTATGTTTCGGTCCGCACGCCATAAAAAACATTGTACAGCCTTTATGTTTACCAATGCCCGCAGTACTCCGTAAAAAGACAGCGTTCGTACCATTACTGTGTCTATTTATGGAGTTCCACTATAATAATAAACAGCAAGATTTATATGAACGGACAGATGTGATATGGGATGTCAAACGTTTTTGTTATCTTATAAATTTCAGAATTAATTTTCCCATATTGACACAACGGCTACTTTTCGTCTCTTTTGCGTAGCAAGAAAGAGAAGCGGTGCTCAGAGTGAGGGGGCAGTCTTTCTTCATTCAAGAGAACTTCACTCATGGACGATAACCGCGTGGGCGAGATACTCTGGCAATTGGATTACGGCAATTCTTGCAGAGGCGTGCGATTTCCCTCCCTTCTTTTTCCTGGAAATGAATTATTTTCTCTCTGATGCCGGTTTCTGATTTTCACAGCCACTAGCCCGTAATTGACTGGAAACATGAAGCTGTGCTGCGGGCGTGCATCTGACAGGGGTGGACCGCAACAAAACAGCTCTTGCTTTCAAGATTTTCTTAATCTATCAAATAGCTATCCGTTACTTGAGCCATTCCTGTTTTCTGTCCGATCATCAATATTTGACATGTAAGAGGCAAGAGTGTCGTTCCATTAACTGAAATGACCAGCGTTTTAACTTTTAATTAATTTATTTATTATTTTGCTAATAATTGTAACATAAAATATAATATATACAGAAAAACTTTAGCTCGCCCCTGAAAGAGTAGAACTCGTGCTCAGGGGCGGATTCCTGAATTTAAATTAATAATTATGCAATACAATTTGTCTTATGTCTACTATGCAATTATAGTACATAAATTTTGTGTTCGGTGATAAGCATATGTATTAAATGTTGTATATCTGTATATATTGTATCCTTATATTACAAAACAACTATTTTAAATACTTACTAACATATTTATTATGAGGCTTATAATTTATTGTGTCAATTTCTTCGGGAATTTTTGAGACAAACATAAATGACAAAAAGTATGAGACTCAGATAGTTAATACTGCTTCATCCATGATTTTAAACATGAGTGTGCATTCACATGCTCCGAATTAAGTGCCGCTCTACGTTTAGTAACAATATTTCCTGCATCACTGACCACGAAAAAATGTTTTTCTGTCAAGCACTTCTCCACGATCGTTCAATTTAAATCGAAACGTTTCACAGACTTTACCTCTCAAATTCTCATATGACATAATGAAGTTTACATTTTTCACAAACCACAGAAAACTTTTATTTTCTTTATCAAACCAAACACACTACCTTCATATACAAACTCAGTACAGAAACTGCAACTGCAAAACTACAGTGGTCGAAACAGAAGACTGGCCCCTTTTGTAACGGAATTACCAGATTTTAGAAAGAGAAGAAGGTAGTTACGCTCTCACTTGCACACAGTGTAGACATGATTATTTTATAAGGGATGAGAGGAATGAATACCAGAAAAGTATGTATTTCATATGCTAGGAAGATGAGCTGACAACAAGGTGGACGTTTCTTGGAAAACCATAAAACTTAATAAGGTTTCGCATTATGTTTCAACTTTCAGTAATGGTAGATTAGGTCACTATCCTCATATCTCCATCTCTTTCTGAAGTGTTTGTGCAAAGATTTTCCCTACGCTATCTGGTTTACAGTTAGAAAATAACAGTACTCTTGTGCTTTTAAGTAAGCAATTTCCGAGGGAGGAATATTGTCGGAATTTTTTAGCATGAGTTTGTATTAACAAAATAATAATTAATATCAACTACAACCGATTAATATTAATCGACTCGATTATTCGATTAAATATTTTTGATCGATTAATCTTACAACAGAAATTGATCAATTAATCGATTAAATCCCACAACAGTAATTAAAATAGATTTGAGGAAGGTGGGATACGATGCTAGAGACTGGATTAATCTTGCTTAAGATAGGGACCGATGGCGGGCTTATATGAGGGCGGCAATGAATCTCCGGGTTCTTTAAGTCATTTGTAAATAAGTAAGTAAATGTATTATGATATTTTTTTAAAGAATTTTACTTTTCTCCATTACATATGCAAAAATTTGATGTGAACAAATGTACCTTTTCGTCCTGCACTTGATTTCACAACTGCTCCCAAATGTCGCTATAATCGAGTTACGTATTAAAATGTGTCACATTTTTTTGATACACAAAAAATCTAACTTTTCAATGACTGTCGCTTTAGTCGAGGTGTCGCACTAACCTTTATAATAAAGTTCAACTGTACGTATGAAGCTACGATTTTATAGTAACTGGTTTACTAGAAAAGAATGCGTTGAGATACTATCAGCGGTGATGTTACATCTGATGTCTGTAAGGTATTGTGTTGGGTCATCAGATAGCGAAGAGGACGTATCGGCGGGACAGTGATGTCCATCTAATAACGCAAGTGAGCCATTTCGCCGCAGTAAATGTGACCACTGGCAATTCCCCAGTTATAGCAGAGTGGAAGCAGTTCCTTTTTTTATGACTACGAGTTTCATGCCCTCTTATAAGTCGCAGTAATATACCAAGTAAAGCACGGACGGGCCAGGCCATTGGCAGCTGTGTCGTTCATACCCCGCTTTATGTATGTACTGTATAGGACAAAGTGCGCTACAAGTTTTCTGGAAGTGGTTGTGAGCTTTAGCGTTTAACACGTGTAAATTACCTTTTATATCGTTCGACAACACTAAAAGCGCAGTGAAGGTGGAAAGAGTAAATTATAGAAGAAAGGAATTATAATATAAAAGTCAAATTAAATAAGAAAAGAGTAAGGAGGATCGGGGTACTTTATTTGAAAATTAAAACAAAGGAAAGAGGAACGTTAAAGAAAGGAACGAAAACGGAAAAGGATAAAGTTGAGAGAAAAATAAGAAAGGCAGCAGAATTCGAAACGGTATGATAAAGGACAAAAATAAATTGGCATAAATAATAAAAGAAATAGGATAGAGTGGATCGGGGGAATATGCCTCACTTTTTCTTTGATTGAAAATGTAATAGTAATATACGTTACAAGAGCGGTATGTTGACGTTTTCATGTTCGAGGAAAAGATTGAAAAAGCGAAACGTAGTTGAGCTTTTTTAATTTCCGAGAACATGAAAACAAACATACCGCTCGTGTATCGTACATTATTTTGTGCGAAGATCGTTTATTACATACCTGAAAGACGAATTTCTAATTAGTTGCAATGAAATCTCCATCTTGGTTTCTGTTTAATGACGGCAACTTCGGAAAACCAAAATATCTTTCTTCAACATTGTTGCTATAAAATGTTTTCTGTGTTTACTATACTCCAGCAGGCCGTGATATACGTCTGTCTTTTTTTCCCCCAGTCTATAAATGCGAACTTAAAACAAACGGTAAGGTTATGTAATGATTTATTTTTCATTTTAATATTTTAACAATATTATTTATATAACATATTGCAGTAATAACATCGGCATCTGGAGTCTTGTTGATTTTTTCACGGCTTCCTTAATGTTACTTGTATCAGGAATACAATAGCTTTCGTGGAGTAGTAGACTTTACTTAATTTTTGCAAATATTTAAAAACAATAATTAACAGTGCAATTTAGGTGAAATTGCAGTGGTAAGTTTCCAATTTATAATTATTACTATGTTAAACGTCTCTAAAAATAATATGTTAAAAGCCTAAAGCAGTAAAATGAATGTCGCGCTTAAGCGGTAAGAAGAGGGAAATTGTTATGTGTGTTACGTTGGGAATACTGAATGTGGTATTTCACACTTACCGCGTATTGGTTCTGTGCGGAAAACAAGCAAATACGCACGATCTCGCACAAAATACTGTTCATTTAGTTTTGAATTTCATATTGAAATATCAAAGTCTGGAAGGTATTTTGAAACTATATTTTCGGTACAAAATAGAAAACATTAATTACCTTGTTTATAGATACAGGTTTTCTTCTTGCCTGCACTGTAGGCATCTTTCCCCGATAGTCGGGTAAGGCTATACCAATAACCAGAAATGTATTTAAAAATAGGCTTAAGGACTTTACTAATAGACGGAAATATATTATACACACTATTTAAAGGGTGTGATTGATATTTTGTTATTTGAAGTGTTGTATCAGTGAAGAAGTATGTTGTATCAGTGAAGTGTGTTGTGTAAATGAAGTGTGTTCCTGTCAGTGAAGCTTTATAGTTTATAGTGACAGTGCAAAGTATTTGAACAGTGAAATGTGTCGTAGTTCCAGTGCAGTGAGTGAGTTGTCAGCGAAATGAGTGTAGTGCTGAAAGGTACTTGTGCATGTATGAACATATAATACTCGTGAGTTTTAGTTCGAACTTAGGGCTAAGATAGAAATTAGATTTACTTTAAATGTTATTTTAAGTGATCGTGCTTCTTTTAATTTAGGATTCTCCCTGTTGTTCTTGTTGTTATTACTATTATTATTATTATTACTATTATTATTATTATTATTATTATTATTAATTTATTTTAATTGTATTTTTTATTAATTGTGTTTATTATTAATTGCCATTATTGAGTGTAATTAGTTACCACTGCCACCGGGTATATACCCATTTGTAGTGTGAATAATTACATACACATGAAATATTTCATATCAAATGATTTTTATGTCAGAAAGGGAGTAAAAACTTTCATAATTGTATTTAACTTTTTTGTTTAAAATATCTCAAAGAATAACCCCCGAAATTGATTACATTACTTACGGTTGACTCTCTGTTGGATATAGTTTGTTATTTGTCCAGCATCCTAAATATTTTACATGCCACATACCTGGATATTTCCAATAAAATGTTGCAACAAGACGGTGTGCATGCCATCTTCATCGAAAGGTCCGTAATTTTCTTAATAAAGTTCTCCCTAAATAGGACGCAACCCCATCAACGACCGTATAATGTACCGCTGGCCATCTCGATCCCCGGACATAACAGCAAGCCATTCTATTTCTGCCATCCCACAAATGTTCTGGAAATGAATCGAATAATGGTTGTCAAGAAAATGTGGACCGAATAAGACTATAGTGTGGATTTGTGTACTTGATTGGTGGTGATCATCTAGAGGCGCTACAGAGACCTAAATTAAGAGCTATTATGTAGCCTGGAGCAACAACATTGATGTAACTTTCCAAATATGCGAGTTACAAAAGTCTGAAATAGGTTCATTGTTTTTATCGCACTGTATATGGAAGCTTAAATTGATTATAGAATTTTTCAGTTACCACAAGGAATTTTGTGGGATCACTCTAACATCGAAAACTGCTCCCTTTGTATGGAAGCTGTGAACTAAATTAATTGATACGATGAAAGAGTAATGGAACGGAGTTCAGATAAGTTTGTGAAATAATATCATATAAATTAGTTTTTATTTTTCAGTCAATCACTTATCATGTTATGATGGCAGAAATGGATTCTGTTACATCAAGATACAATGTAAATATACGTCACGAATATTTTCGACTTATTTTCAAGTCATCTTCAAGTGATAGTTTTCTAACAAACAAACATTTGAACTAGGTGAAAATATTATTTAAACACATTTATAAAACACTAGTAAATAGTCTGACCATGCATACTTTACATAAAAATGGTTAAATGGCATACATAGTCTTACAAATTAAATTGACGTACAGATAGAAAGCCTTCCAATGAACATAATTATAATACAATATATTGAGATATATGCAGTGTGCTTGAATTATGAAATTAAAAACATTTAAAATTATTATATATAAAACTGAAGACTAGGCTTGTTCTTTACGACGTTCAATGTATTCGAAGACTGTATGAAGTGGATTTTCTTTTATATCCACTTATCCGCTTATAATTATGTTCATTGGAAGATTTTCTATCTGTATGTCAATTTAATTTTAAGACTATGTACGCCATTTAACCATTTTATGTAAACTATGCATGGTCAGACTATTTACTAGCGTTTTATAAATGTGTTTAAATAATATTTTCACCTAGTTCAAATGTTTGTTTGTTAGAAAACTATCGCCTGAAGATGACTTGAAAATAAGTCAAAAATATTCGTGACGTATATTAACATTGTATCTTGATGTAACAGAATCCATTTCTGCCATCATAACATGATAAGTGATTGACTGAAAAATAAAAACTAATTTATATGATATAAATTGAGATAAATAGGAGTGATATGCAGTGATATAATGGCTTCAATTCAAGTGCTTAGAATTTTGACAAGACATACTGGCAGTTAATTAAAATTAAATGACAGTATAACAATGAAGCTATGGTGTAATGAAAATCAGTAACCAGAACAGTTAAATCAACAGCCGCGCATTTTTACATTCTATTGGTGTTCAACGCATGCTCCGTTTCACTGTCTTCCTAATGACAGAGCTCACAAAAATGTTAATATATTGTTCTAATTAATTCATGCAAATTTATGTGCCCCAAGACATGGGATTGATTTGTACGGGGTCCGTGCATCGCTCTGTCACTGTGTACGTCATGAATACGTCACTTCGTTAAGGGACTAAATTCAATTGCATTCCACTGTCCACACACTGCGTGCAGGCTGTGGTGCGAGCTCCACTTGCTGCAACAGTGGAATATGTACGGAATTCCCGTTTTATAGATCGTGTCCCGCTAAACTGCTAAAGAGCTATAATTAAATTCCATTCTTGTTAGTTCAATTTGTGTAAGCGGTGTCGTCATCATTTAATAAAGGTCGATAAATTGTCCAGTAAGCAACAGAAGCCAAGACATAGTCAGTCTCAGCGTTACACATTAGAGAAAATATAGCGTAGCTGCAAGATGAAGCAATGGGATACAAAAAAGTTAATTGTAAGAATTGAATAAAATAACAAGGATAAACATGAACAGAGGAAAAGAAATGAAAAAGCAAGTTAAGAAGGAACTATTGGGGGACTATGTAGTATGAAATAAACACGATGAAAAAATTAAGAAATTTGAGAACAGGAACAACGAGAAATAAGAATAAAAATTATAAGAAATAAAAAATTAATTAAGGGAGGAAAGGAAAGATATTACTGAGAGAAATATGACAATTAGGATAGAAGCAGAAGGAAGAAAGACGAGAAAAAGATGCTATAAAGACAAATAAAAAACTGTGAAACGAATAAAAAGAATCATCAAGACACAAAGTAGGATATTCAAAGAAGAAGAAAGTAACAAAGAATGACAAAAGGGAGAAACTCAGAAGAAAATAATAAAGAAACTGAGAAGGAAAGAAGGGAGAAACTGAGAAGGAAAGGATAGAGAACCTGAGACGGAAAGAATAGAGAATCTAGGAAGAAAAGAGTAGAGAAACAAAGAAGAAAAGAAGAGTGAAACTGAGAAGTAAAGAATAGAAAAACTGAGCAGGAAAGAATAGAGAAACTGAAAGGGGAAGAAGAGTGAAACTGAGCAGGAAAGAAGAGAGAAACTGAGGAGCAAAGAAGAAAGAAGCTGAGAAGGAAAGAAGAGAGACACTGAGCAGAGGAGAGAAACTGAGCAGGAAAGTAGAAAGAAACTGAGCAGGAAAGAAGAGAGAAACTGAGAGGAAAAGAAGAGTGAAACTGAGCAGGAAAGAAGAGAGAGACTGAGAGGAAAAGAATAGAGAAACTGAGCAGGAAAGAAAAGAGAAAATGAAAGGAAAAGAAGAGAGAAACTGAGCAGGAAAGAAAAGAGAAAATGAAAGGAAAAGAAGAGAGAAACTGAGAAGGAAAGAAGAGAGAAACTCAGAGGAAAAGAAGAGAGAAACTGAGCAGGAAAGAAAAGAGAAAATGAAAGGAAAAGAAGAGAGAAACTGAGATGGAAAGAGGAGAGAAACTGAGAGGAAAAGAATAGAGAAACTGAGAAGTAAAGAAGACAGAAACTCAGAGGAAAATAAGAGTGAAACTGAGCAGGAAAGAAGAGAGAAACTGAGAGGAAAAGAATAGAGAAACTGAGCAGGAAAGAAAAGAGAAACTGAGAGGAAAAGAAGAGGGAAACTGAGCAGGAAAGAAGAGAGAAACTGAGAAGAAAATAAGAGTGAAACTGAGCTGGAAAGAAGAGAAAAACTGAGAGGAAAATAAGAGTGAATCTGAGAAGGAAAGAAGAGAGAAACTGAGAAAGAAAGAAGAGAGAAACTGAAAGGAAAATAAGAGTGAACTGAGCAGGAAAGAAGAGAGAGACTGAGAGGAAAAGAATAGAGAAACTGAGCAGGAAAGAAAAGAGAAACTAAGAGGAAAAGAAGAGAGAAACTGAGCAGGAAAGGAGACAGAAACTGAGAAGAAAATAAGAGAGAAACTGAGCAGGAAAGAAAAGAGAAACTGAGAGGAAAATAAGAGTGAAACTGAGAAGGAAAGAAGAGAGAAACTGAGAGGAAAATAAGAGTGAAACTGAGCAGGAAAGAAGAGAGAAACTGAGAGGAAAAGAATAGAGAAACTGAGCAGGAAAGAAAAGAGACACTGAGAGGAAAAGAAGCGTGAAACTGAGCTGGAAAGAAGAGAAAAACTGAGAGGAAAATAAGAGTGAATCTGAGAAGGAAAGAAGAGAGAAACTGAGAAAGAAAGAAGAGAGAAACTGAAAGGAAAATAAGAGTGAACTGATCAGAAAAGAAGAGAGAGACTGAGAGGAAAAGAATAGAGAAACTGAGCAGGAAAGAAAAGAGAAACTAAGAGGAAAAGAAGAGAGAAACTGAGCAGGAAAGAAGGCAGAAACTGAGAAGAAAATAAGAGAGAAACTGAGCAGGAAAGAAAAGAGAAACTGAGAGGAAAATAAGAGTGAAACTGAGAAGGAAAGAAGAGAGAAACTCAGAGGAAAATAAGAGTGAAACTGAGCAGGAAAGAAGAGAGAGATTGAGAGGAAAAGAATAGAGAAATTGAGCAGGAAAGAAAGGAGAAACTGAGAGGAAAAGAAGAGAGAAACTGAGCAAGAAAGAAGAGAGAAACTGAGAAGAAAATAAGAGTGAGCAGGAAAGAAGAGAGAAACTGAGAGGAAAATAAGAGTGAATCTGAGCAGGAAATAAGAGAGAAACTGAGAGGAAAATAAGAGTGAAACTGAGCAGGAAAGAAGAGAGAAACTGAGAGGAAAATAAGAGTGAAACTGAGCAGGAAAGAAGAGAGGAACTGAGAGGAAAATAAAAGAGAAACTGAGCAGGAAAGGAGAGAGAAAGTGAGAGGAAAATAAGAGTGAAACTGAGCAGGAAAGAAGAGAGAAACTGAGAGGAAAATAAGAGTGAAACTGAGCAGGAAAGAAGAGAGACACTGGGAGGAAATTAAGAGTGAAACTGAGCAGGAAAGAAGAGAGAAACTGAGAGGAAAATATTAGTGAAACTGAGCAGGAAAGAAGAGAGAAAATTAAAAATCTGAAATAAGAAACAAATTGAGAAGCAAATGCAATAGAAATTGGAAAGGAACGAAGAAAGACAGTGAGAAGGAAAGATAGGAAATCAAAATAGGAGGGAAAAGAGAATCCGAGCAGAATAGGAAACGTGACAGTGATAGAAGAGAGAAATGTTGAAGGAATGAAGGTAAATCTATGGAACAAAGAAAAGAGAAACTGAGAGAGATATAAGAGAGAAATTAAGAAGAAAACTAAGTGGGAGAAACTAAGGATATAACGGAGACGATCATAAGAAAAGAAAACTAAGGAAAGACATAAGCAGTGTATAAATAAATACCTTTAAACTATGGCGAGTAGATAAAATATACTGAGAAGAGAAGAAATTAACTCACAATAGAAGAAAAATGAAATAAGAAGACAATAAGGAAAGGAACTGAGAGAGTATGAAAAAGATATCAAGAAAGGAACTTTTTTTTTCCAAATGGGCTTAAGTCCAGGACTTTGGGAACTTATAAGCAGAAAATAATTTTTTATTGTCATTGCTATGTTATATCGATACATTATTATCAAATCTATGGCATCACAATGCTAATGAAGTCATTTATTGAATATGAGCAACACAGTACAATGTTTTTAGCTTTTCTCAAATTTACCGTTTTTGGACTATGGCCCTTCTGGAAAGGAGCGATTTATTTAATAAAATTAATGAATATGTAAGAATAGAATGCAGCTAAGCTCAAACTACACAGAAGGACCCATACTCAGACAGAGAGACGGACGGACCGACGGACGGACGGGCGGGCAGATAGAGATATAGAGATATAGGTATAGGTATAGCTATAGATATAGCTATAGCTATAGCTATAGATATAGACAGACAGACAGACAGACAGATAGACAGATAGATACATAGATAGATAGATAGATAGATAGATAGATAGATAGATAGATAGATAGATAGATAGATAGATAGATAGATAGATAGATAGATAGATAGATAGATAGATAGATAGATAGATAGATAGATAGATAGATAGATAGATAGATAGATAGATAGATAGATAGATAGATAGATAGATAGATAGATAGATAGATAGATAGATAGATAGATAGATAGATAGATAGATAGATAGATAGATAGATAGATAGATAGATAGATAGATAGATAGATAGATAGATAGATAGATAGATAGATAGATAGATAGATAGATAGATAGATAGATAGATAGATAGATAGATAGATAGATAGATAGATAGGTAGGTAGATAGATAGGTAGATAGGTGGGTAGATAGGTAGGTGGGTAGGTAGGTAGATAGATAGGTAGATAGGTGGGTAGATAGGTAGGTGGGTAGACAGACAGACAGACAGACAGACAGACAGACAGACAGACAGACAGACAGACAGACAGACAGACAGACAGACAGACAGACAGACAGACAGATAGATAGATAGATAGATAGATAGATAGATAGATAGATAGATAGATAGATAGATAGATAGATAGATAGATAGATAGATAGATAGATAGATAGATAGGATATAGTAACCAATAGGAAATCGTGTAGAATTTGCAGACGAATCAATGTTAGTCGTACTATTCTGCAACTTGACAGCTGATGAAGCACACATAATCAATAACACTTGGTGCCTCTCTAATTATTTACGCGTCCTGAAATGGTGACGTAAGGAGGCTTGTATCCTTACATAACTGTTTTAAGCAACCTCAAAGTTTTACGAACAACACAGAATGAGATTATGAATTGTCAGAAATGTAATTTGGAGATCTAAAAAGAATATGGGTAGATGGATCTGCATTGTCGAGCAGTTGATAACCAAGTCACTGCCTCTTCTCAGCCAGTGCCAGACCCATTGATTGCCATATTTTATGAATTGTACTATATCTCGGAGATGTACAGTCTTGGAAAAAAGTTTTGTCGCACAGAGACTTTATAAGTCACACAAAGGAGGCAGTGCACATGATCAGAGACGAGCGACCTGGTTCACAAGAGAATGACTAGTTTAGGTAATAAAATTAGTTTTTGATTAAGGATGGATAGAACAGAGAAAAATTCTCTCCAGTACCGGGACCCGAACCCGGGTTTTCAGCTCTATGTGCTGGTGTTTTATCTACTAAGTCGTCCACATCTGTCGAGTAACGGTTAGCGTGTCTGACCGCGAAACCAGGTGGCCCGGGTTCGATTCCCGGTCGGGGAAACTGGTTGAGGTTTTTTCCGGAGTTTTACCTCAACCCAATATGAGCAAATGCTGGGTAACTTTCGGTGCTGGACCCCGGACTCATTTCACCGGCATTATCACCTTCATCTCATTCAGACGCTAAATAACCTAAGATGTTGATAAAGCGTTGTAAATTAATCTACTAAATCTACTAAGTCACATCGGATTCCAGTTCTGATGCTGGATCAAATCCCCTCAGTTTAAGTTCTAACTTTCAGTTTCCTCTTTGGTGCCCTATCCTCATGTACTGTGTCACAGAATATATGACAGTGGCGCAATGACCAAAGCACTATGTACAGAGGTGCACTCATTACGAGTGGCTAAGTGGCCGGGATCACTAAGGGATTACTTACGCACATCATATTATTATAATGTACCGAAGTATATATTATATTTCCGTGCAGAAATTCTGCATTACCATATGATGAAGGATGCATAGAAGTTGGCAAAAGAAAATTCAACTTGTTTAATTAGAAAATCACTATAATACTCTAGCTGTAGGAGGGAAATGGCTAGGTTTCATCTGTAGGGTATAAAGTAAGAAGACTTGGACTATACATATCCTCTCATCCAACTGCCACTTAACCTTTCAACCGTCCAGTCTTCGGTTCCTCATGTTATTTTCGTATCCATGAAGTTAAAACTTTGCTCACTCTAACGTTGTGGACCCTCTAACCTTTGCACGATGTTTCACTAATCACCATGAGTAGTGGTTCTCAAACAATAAATTAGTATTAAATTGTAACAAAACTCACATAATCCAATTTAAATTCTGCCAAATTTCAACCTCGCAAATTTCAAGCCCAATACTTAACAAGTCCCTAATAGAAACAACAACAACCAAATTTCTTGGCTTAAAATTCGATAATACGTTAAACAGAAAAAAATCATATTAAAGAAATTACCTCAAAACTAAATTCAGCATCTTTTGCTATTAGATCTAAGCAAGAGAAAGTAAATATCAATACCTTAAAAACAGTATACTTTGCATACTTCCACTCGGTAATGAGTTTCGGAATAATATTCTGGGGAAATTCTATAGTAAGAACAGTATGTTCCTACTATAAAAAGAGTAATTAGAATAATAGTAGGTACCAAATCTAGGGAATCTTATAGGACCATTTTCAAAAAACTACAAGTAATGCCTCTGGCTTGTCAGTATATTTTTTCATTAATAAATTTCCTCATATGTAATCGTGAAAACTTTGTAACTCATTCAACAGTTCTATAAATACTCGTCAAAAAATAACTTTCATAATCCATCGGCAAATCTATCGTGCTATCAAAAAGAAGTTCGTTATATGGCAGTAAAAATGTTTACTACTCTCCCATTGGATATAAAAAAATTAAACTCAGTACATAAGATTATTTAGATCCAAATTAAAGAAGTATACATCTTGATTACACAACTTTTAACACTATGTCACTTCGGAATATGTATTATATGTCTTTCTCGTGTTAAATTCTATCGTACCTGGTTAACATGTTTCGGCCTGTTATGGGCCTTCTTCAGAACTGGTTGTTGCTGTACTTGGCGCTTTTTGACTCCACATCACACTACACAAACACATCCCCACAGGAAACAAAACAAAAGGCACCAAAACCAACAAAAACCAGTTTTGAAGAAGGCTCTTAACGGGCCGAAACATGGTAACCAGGTACGATAGAATTTAACACGAGAAATACATATAATACATATCCTAAAGAAGTATCTAATTTCTCAAGCCTTCTATTCTTTATGTGAATTTATGACATTCAACAACGCTGCATGAATATTTCTGTCTTGTATTAAGTATTGATACTAACCCCTTGTGTTGTACAGGGACATCATTTTATTTTTACTTCAATTTTTATTGTACCTGAGTTTTTGAATGTACTTCACTCCCACCCCTTCTACTAAGGAAGTTCCAACCCCACACAGAACCAAGACCGCAGATAATACGCAGTACTGAGTTACTGAGTATAGTACGTTCCAGAAATATGTTCGCGTTTTCCAGTGACGAAAGAGCTTTCAATATTGAATCATATTTTCGCACAGGTACTGTCCGTTTGCCTACGTCGCATCCCGATTTCCCCCACCTGCTTCTGCTCGCCCCTCTGTAAAAGCTGGGCTGTCTTAGCTCTTTTCTGAAAACATTAATTTCTGTTAGGAATTGGACGTTTACGTAATATTATACAGCTGTTTAATTTAACTTAAATAAAAGGGCCTCGTTAAGTAATTAACTGTCACGTGATTTCCTCCCTTTCTACAATCCTGCGGCATAACCACTTGGACGGACAGTAGATAGCATGTCTGAGTAATTTTATATTTTCGGGTCGGGCAGAAGTGAAGATTGAATTCACAGTACGTAGAGTAGGTACAGAATTATTTCAACATGAGTTACTAGTACGAAGGACGAAACTGGTAATTGGAATTAGATGCAATAGTCTATAGTGCGATAATATGCACAAAAGAACTAAAGCCTGTATCGAAATGAACGGCCACCATTTTCAAAATTGTGTTTAAATATTCATATTATGATTATTTTTCAATTTAACTTCTTTCTCTATATTGTACGCTAATGTGCTGTAGACAGTATACACTGCATAATGAATACGTTCGCATGGATAACTCACTTCGTGAGTAAAAACACTTATTCTTAATACAGTACTGTACTTTGATTAAAAAAAAAAACCTAATGAAAATTATCAAACTCAAAATCGCGATATTTCCTAGTTTATGTAAATGGATGAACTACTTTTCTTCCATCCTATACCTAGTAGAGTGATTTGTGTTTTACGCCAGTACCATCGAACTCCAGTCTTGGAGGGGGGAGCAAGCGGTGTTTCCGGTTCTCTAAAGGTATAGACAGGTTAATATTAAAAATGTTAGTAAAAATAAAATGATGTCCCTGTACTAGTATAGTATTGTAAAACTCTTCTGTATATGAGGAGCTTGCTATCAAAATTGGACAACTCCACTTTTGCTTTTTTACTTAAGGGGCGAAAAACTAGATCCTTGGAAACCAATACGTATATTGGTTATAGGCCTATACCGTTATACATATATTTTTTAAACATTCTCATGGGTCATAGAAATATTTTTTCAGTCTCAAAATGTGATTAAAATTAATATTCAAGTCCAAATTTATATTTAAAAAGTGGAGTTGTCCATCTCTGAAACTAAGTCATGAAGTTGTCTGTTTTTTTGAACCAAACGAAGCCATATTTAAATTGAAATTGTCTACTTTTGAATCTGAGTCTCTTCTAACTCGATTTCGAAGAAAATTTACGTAAAACAGTACTTATTCATCCACATACCGATTATATAAACAATCGGCCATGTTGGATTCGCGATGCGTGATGGGAAGAGGTGGTACGAATGAGGGCCTCTCATTGGCTACTGAAGGAATTCTCCTTATTTGGAACCAAGCCACAATGGAGTTGGAGTTTGAGTCTAAAGCGCACAATTAAGTGCTATTTTCGCTCTGTTCTGTCCGTTTTTGAACATAAACAGTTCCAAAATCGCAATCAGCACACAAAATTCTAAGTGAAACAATCGATATCTCGAAATCGTAAAAAATTTAGTTGTCTAACTTTGATACTATGCTCCTCATATATTTCAACTAGACTGTAACTATGAATTAAGATTTTGTAGTAAGGTGGCTGCTCCAGTTATGGCCATGTTCCTGTATGCCCCCCCTCTATTGTGAGTTAGTTAACCAAAAAATCCGCTAAATTGCAGCAGCATCCAGTGAAAGGGCATCCTGGTATGTCACTTGATCTTTTTCCATCCAGGCAGGTTGAGCAATATGGCGTCAGTTGCCTGTTTTGCGGTTTTCATGTGACCTCTTCTTATTTTTCTCTGGTAAGTCTCCTTTGTTTTATGCATGTTTTTCAAAGACTTGTTTCATGAAAACCATAGTACTCCATTCAGTTTTTAATGTTCTGTTCATTGGTGTTGCCGTTGATGGCGTATCTTTTACGAGTTGTTCATAATCAAACGATTTTCGTGAAAGCTTACCTGCTCCTGATATGGCCATATCAAATGCACCATGGCCATATCAAGTTCATTTCACTCTTAGTTTTTCACCTGACAGATTTACATGCCTTATAGCTGGGATTACGCAAAAATTTTGTATTTTAAGAAAAACAATTTAATTTTTTATGGAAAAACCTGTTTTGACTACACTTTTGAATTATAAAAAAGATTATTAAGTGTCATATTTATTCATTTTACACCAAAATTATTTAATTTTAGCACAACTGAGCTATCAAACTGAAAATAATCACGATTTGTAGAACACGGAACAAGGGTGGCCATACCATGTGCACATGTTCCTGACATGGCCACTAGGTAGACTTTTGGAAATTGGGACTTTTTGGACAATTAAAGCTATTTTTATGGGGAAAGGAAATTGTTTTAAGAAAGTCCATTAGACTGAGAACGAGTAAGAAAAAAGTGGTTTACATTTTTTTTCCAAAATAGCGACTAGAAAAATTCTCAAACATTATCATGGCCATATCAGGGACACCTACCTTACTATTAATTTTTTTTGACATGTTTCATATTCAAGTTGTGAAGCGATGTACCAATACCTTGGAATGTAAATAAATACAATACAATACAATAGGTCACAGTATCTTGCTCATTATTCAATATCCTCAAACTCTAAACAATCTGAAATAGACTTTAAATAAAATACGAGGGTACAAAAATAGTCTACTAATAATAGAAAGTCTATGTAGGTCATTGCTTACAAGAGCACAGACTGCAAAGAGTCGTCTATATGATCAGGTTCACTTGCAGCGTGCAGTTTGCGAGCTATGTATCAATGCGCCTTTGATCAGGGCGTGTTACCAGCGGAGGAAGCTGAGTGCGTCGGATGGTGTTAGGTACGCAAACTTCTCACCTGTCTGCTACAAGCATGCTTCAGACCGTCAGGTGCTAAACATAGCCCTCCTTAACACAACCCAGTGAGCTCATAGGTGATCCCAAATAGACAGCTCCAACACACGTTCAAGTTAACTTTGATAACAAGACTTAAGAAGGCATTAGTGTTTGGCATCTGTTTAAGGTCTCTTTCCAATACTGGGGTTATTAAAGGGATGATACAAAGTGCCAAGCGATCCATCATAGTATTCATATCGTTATCGATATTACTGGAGAGAAATCACTATCAATGATGAATTCAGGAGGAGAACCGGGAGATTTCAGGATTTTCAAATTCTAAAAAATAACTCACACAATATTATGTTCCAATTTTATATGACTTGCAGTAGTTAAATAAATGCTCAGATGTAGATTTTCAGGTACTTGTTTCTTTGAAGTTTGGTGGTCTCCTGATCGATCATGATCAGTTGAAATTTAAGCCGTATGAAATTTTAGTCTTGACTATTGTAGTTAAGAAATCAGGTGTGTTGTGTTTTTTATTTGCGTAGTTTTCAGTGTTAGTTTTGTTTAGCAAATATAATAATTTTGTTTGATAATGTAGGCTATACAGTGTGAACAGAGAGTAATATCACTAATTTCACGAAGTTATTCCTTGAGATACTTCAAGCAAAAAAGTTCGATACAATTTTGCTCGTTATTCATCCTTTTGAGCTGAATGAAGGACGAGTGAGCAACGGTGAACTGTTCAACCATTATTGAATTCTTCCTTTTCTAGATAAAAACTGTTTAATATTAAACGTTTCCTATCATGTTTTGAGAAAGTTGTTGATTCCTAATATACTCAGTCAATTTAAGAGAGCACTATAACATGATAAAAATGATTGAAAGAATTTAAATTTGAACTTTAAATATGCAGAAATTTGATCTGAACAAATGTAACTTTTTGTTCTACAAAGGAATTTTACAATGTTACATTCGTTCGGATCACATTTCTGCAAATTTAAAGGACAAAACCAAAACCCTTTCAATAATGTATTATCCATCGAAGAACTAAACAGAATCAAATACATAGCACAAGAAAACGGATACAACCCCAACATAATTGACAACATAATACGTAAGACAAAACAAAACCACAAAAAACAGAAGAATACAACACAAACACAAGAACACAAATATACATCACACTAACATACGAAAACAAAAACACACATAAAATTGCAACCTCATTCAAGAAATTAAACTACAACATCGCATACAGAACAAATAACACTCTACAAAAACATCTCAACACACAAACAACACAGGCGTATACAAACTCAAATGTAACACCTGCAACAACTTCTACATAGGACAGACAGGCAGATCATTTCAAACACGTTACAAAGAACACATCACAGCCATAACAAAATTACAAAACACCTCCACACATGCAGAACACATCACAAATGCCAACCACACCTACAGGGACATCAACACAGACATGGAAATACTGCACATCCAACCAAAAAGCCAGAAACTCAACACACTAGAACAATATGAAATATACAGTACACACACGAAAAAACACCCCAACGATATTCTCAACACACAACTCAATTTCAAAACACATACACTCTTTGACTCTACACTACGAACGCACCCACACAGGAAACAAGAGGCGCCAAGACCAACAGCGACCAGTTCCGAAGATGACCGAAAATAGGTCGAAACATGTTAACAAGGTACGTTAATAATATTTAACACAAGAAAGTTCTTATCATACATATCCCGAAATTTATTATCATAATTATCTGCTCTCTTAAATTGAGTCACAAGGGAATCGTCACAGGTCATGCTGCTTGAATTGAATGAAAAGCATATTTTAGCTCATTTTTGTTTCTTAAGGAACCTGGTGATAGTCGTTCGTTTCGTTTTTTGCTTGTTTAATTCCCCGACACCTTATCACAGCTCTTGTATTAATGCTCTAGTCCAGGCATCCAGAACTCGTAAGTAGGGGAAGTATGACGTCAGCGTCACTCCACTTTTTACATTCTTTGCCCATGCAAGGCTCATCAGTGGCGGCACTGTAATTTTCAAAAAGGATTGTAATAAATTCATTGTATTTATAATGCGTTATCTCGTTTCAAGATTTACAAATTATACTAAATTTCCTGTCGGTAGTTTCTTTGAGATTTCTTTGCACCTAACCTTCTTTAGATTTTCGAAAACTTCCTCCTGTCATCATCTACGGAAACATAAATTTATAGCATTTAAGTAATGAACCTTGAAAATCACTATTAATTTCAATTCAAAATGAACACGACGAGTGACGTCCTTAATTTAACAGTATATAAATAAATAATCGATATGCAGTTCGTAATACTGAATTTACGCGAAAGTTTGTGCATTCCATAATTCTTAATATGGACTTTGTTGAAATGTGGATTAATATTAAATAACGAGAAGATGTAAATTGGATGTGACACAGCAAACAAGCAATTCTTTTGTAGTATTTCGTCACGGGTTTAGATTTCGCCATGTTCCAGTTCTCTTTAAATTGCAGTACGCGTATTCATTCATTCATTCATTCATTCATTCATTCATTCATTCATTCATTCATTCATTCATTCATTCATTCATAATGTAACGACGAAGTACTAAATAAAGTGTGAAATTCTACTTCCACATCTTCGTCTTCTAATTCCATGTCCATTGTAGGGTATCTGAAAAAAAATTACACTCCTTCATTGAGATTTGATAACTGCGTTTTCAACAATTCTTCATTTAATTAATGTATTAATCAGGTTATTTGTAATTATATTATAACATGTTTCAATTATATTATGATTTCAGCAGATAATGAAAACATATTTCTATTATAATAAGAGAAAAGTGCAATACATGTAATTAACATTGTTAAACCTGTATTTCGCTTTTCGCAATTGGCATTACTGAATAACATCCAATTTCTTTATTGCAGTAATCGACATTCAATCTATCTCAACTTCACAATGTCTGAATAGGTTAAGTATTCGTAAATAGACAATTATTAACAATTTGTGAGCGAATTTTAGGGATGTATTATTTATATTTTTATTTTATTCACGAAACAGTCCTAATAAATCTCAGATCTCTCGTGACACTACTACGTACAAAATCCCCTCAGTATCAAGAAAATGATTATAAAATGTATATGATGACGAAATATCTTCGGTGACAAAATTCTCTTGGTGACAAAAAACTTGATGACAAAATGTATTTGATCACAAAAAAACTAATGACGAAAAATAGGTGACAAACTACTGGGTGTTCAGTTCAAAATGTGTCATGGCTCGCTGTATGCCGTCATGTGGCTAGCCGATGAGCCTAGAGAATTCAATCTTCCTACACTTCCGCAGAGATGTATAACCGATGAGGCAGAGAAGTTGCCTAGCAAGTACGGCGTTCATTCTGAAGAGTACGTACCTATACGTACGGCAACGCCGGTAGTGGCAGGAATGTGAACTGTTTGGAAATACGTACTGTCGGGATATGGGGAGAGGGTTAAGACGATTACTTACGTATTTGTTGACTTAACTTCGACGGTCAACATGGACACGGAGCATTTGATTTGTGTCGTGGAATGTTACCGTACGCAACCGATGATACCAAATACCCTGCGTACGACTTGCCGGCGCAAAACACAGTTCGAAAGAGGTTATGGTAGCACACAGACCGTACAGACCGCCATCTGTTGCTACGACATTCAAGTTATACCGTACACGTTCTCAAGTTCAGATTGAAGAACGCCTTAAATGATAGGCAACTTCTCTAACATATAAGCTGAAACTCGCTTCAAATCGGTGACCCAACAACAGTGACGTCATGACACACTTTGAAATGAACACCCAGTATAACGATGACGAAATTTCCGGTTACGAAATGCCTTAGACACACTTTTTTTCTATTCCACATATAGACATCATTACAAGTGACTGCACTGTTACGTAATGTGGTAAACATGATGCTGAAGGAAATCTCTTAAGCCTAAAGGCAAAACATCCCTGACTAGAATCGAGTCTATATCTAACACTGAGATATAACAGCTCTGGAAAATCTTTTATCGTGTTATCTTACTCTCCCACTGAACCATGTAATGAGGGAGACATGATGGGGATGACGTAACAGAGCCTTGAGGTGTGGCGGTCGTTACCTGAAGTCTTAGCTAAACCAATTGGAAAACGAGGGGAGTTTCCTGTCGAAATCCGTTGAATTAAGCACAGACGCTAGGGGCTGCGTGCTGCTATTCCAGTTCCAGGGAACTAACAAAACTGTCACGTCCCGCCTCATCAGAGTCTCTGTCATTACGTTCATTTTAAATTCAACGGAAATATCTCGCTTAGTGCAGACTTATTACTCTAGCAACTACTGCTGGGGCCTAGTCGAAGCTTAGTCAGTAGACGACTTCTCGCCAGAGGGTGCTTGAGTTTTCCTATCATTAAAAAATCGAGGGGGGCATATTTTGGGCAGTTTTTCGTTAGAATCTTAATCACTGTACAAAGATGTGCAAAAGGATTGCCCGCGTTGAAATTATGAAGTCGTAACTCGCGGTTCATAAGATCTACGGCAAATTACATGCCAGATTACGATATATACAGAGTGTCCGGGTTAAACTATACATAAATAATAGCGTATAATGCGAGAATTGTGTGTTATAATTTTGTAATCTAAAGTGAAAATCTATAGAAAATCCATCAGAGAATTGTTCTGTCACACTTGCAAGGTTGTTGTTACGTCATGTGCAGAGCAAAACACAGAATGGGAATAGGTAATACACCAGTCTTTTTTTGTCAGTCAAGATGATCATACACATACATATTTAATTACGTACTTATTTAATATATATATAGACTATATGTATTTATTTACTTATCCAATTTATTATTTAATATCTGCCTGCCTGCCTGCCTGCCTGCCTGCCTATCTATTTATTTATTTATTTATTTATTTGTACTATGGGAAAGCTAAAATTACTATAGACATTTCAAAATTATTGTTACTTATACAATATTTACTTACAAATGAAGAGTCCAACTGCAAAAATGATGGATGCCATTTTTTTGTCGAAAATGAACCAAGACTGCCAAAGCATAGCTTAATGGCCGGTTTCACCAAGCTCCCTTAAATTAGCACAAACGACTTGTCAATAAACGGATCATTTAATTTTAACGAGATCTTTAAAAGTTGACTGTTTCACCATGCCTCGTTTCTTTAAAATTAAAGTGCGTTTACTAACCTGGGGATTTTGTACGTATATCTTGCATGTTTTATTTCTCATATTACCATGGCTTCGAAATCGCGAATTTCATTGGTTACATATGATCACGGCTGACTTTGTTTGGCATGAGGAAACAATCATAGGCAAACGTGTGAGAGGCTGCAATTTTAAGAGCATCTAAATGTTCTTATTCTTGATATTTTTCCTAAATACAGTATTTTGTCATACCGTAATTTAAAAACAAAAAAACCAGATGCTTGCAAATATAAATAGGAATGTAGAGCAGTTAATTTGTAACTTCTAAAGGAAATATAAGAAAATTTTGCGGACGATAAGGTAAACAGTTTCAGAATTAATGCCACAAAACAGTGACGAAAAATAGGTGACAAACTACTGGGTGTTCAGTTCAAAATGTGTCATGGATCGCTGTATGCCGTCATGTGGCTAGCCGATGAGCCTAGACAATTCAATCTTCCTACACTTCCGCAGAGATGTATAACCGATGAGGCAGAGAAGTTGCCTAGCAAGTACGGCGTTCATTCTGAAGAGTACGTACCGATACGTACGGCAACGCCGGTAGTGGCAGGAATGTGAACTGTTTGGAAATACGTACTGTCGGGATATGGGGAGAGGGTTAAGACGATTACTTACGTATTTGTTGGCATTAACTTCGACGGTCAACATGGACACGGAGCATTTGATTTGTATCGTGGAATGTTACCGTACGCAACCGATGATAACAAATACCCTGCGTACGACTTGCCGGCGCAAAACACAGTTCGAAAGAGGTTATGGTAGCACACAGACCGTACAGACCGCCATCTGTTGCTACGACATTCAAGTTATACCGTACACGTTCTCAAGTTCAGATTGAAGAACGCCTTAAATAATAGGCAACTTCTCTAACATATAAGCTGAAACTCGCTTCAAATCGGTGACCCAACAACAGTGACGTCATGACACACTTTGAAATGAACACCCAGTATAACGATGACGAAATTTCCGGTTACGAAATGCCTTAGACACACTTTTTTTCTATTCCACATATAGACATTATTACAAGTGACTGCACTGTTACGTAATGTGGTAAACATGATGCTGAAGGAAATCTCTTAAGCCTTAAGGCAAAACATCCCTGACTAGAATCGAGTCTATATCTAACACTGAGATATAACAGCTCTGGAAAATCTTTTATTGTGTTATCTTACTCTCCCACTGAACCATGTAATGAGGGAGACATGATGGTGATGACGTAACAGAGCCTTGAGGTGTGGCGGTCGTTACCTGAAGTCTTAGCTAAACCAATTGGAAAACGAGGGGAGTTTCCTGTCGAAATCCGTTGAATTAAGCACAGACGCTAGGGGCTGCGTGCTGCTATTCCAGTTCCAGGGAACTAACAAAACTGTCACGTCCCGCCTCAGCAGAGTCTATGTCATTACGTTCATTTTAAATTCAACGGAAATATCTCGCTTAGTGCAGACTTATTACTCTAGCAACTACTGCTGGGGCCTAGTCGAAGCTTAGTCAGTAGACGACTTCTCGCCAGAGGGTGCTTGAGTTTTCCTATCATTAAAAAATCGAGGGGGGCATATTTTGGGCAGTTTTTCGTTAGAATCTTAATCACTGTACAAAGATGTGCAAAAGGATTGCCCGCGTTGAAATTATGAAGTCGTAACTCGCGGTTCATAAGATCTACGGCAAATTACATGCCAGATTACGATATATACAGAGTGTCCGGGTTAAACTATACATAAATAATAGCGTATAATGCGAGAATTGTGTGTTATAATTTTGTAATCTAAAGTGAAAATCTATAGAAAATCCATCAGAGAATTGTTCTGTCACACTTGCAAGGTTGTTGTTACGTCATGTGCAGAGCAAAACACAGAATGGGAATAGGTAATACACCAGTCTTTTTTTGTCAGTCAAGATGATCATACACATACATATTTAATTACGTACTTATTTAATATATATATAGACTATATGTATTTATTTACTTATCCAATTTATTATTTAATATCTGCCTGCCTGCCTGCCTGCCTATCTATTTATTTATTTGTACTATGGCAAAGCTAAAATTACTATAGACATTTCAAAATTATTGTTACTTATACAATATTTACTTACAAATGAAGAGTCCAACTGCAAAAATGATGGATGCCATTTTTTTGTCGAAAATGAACCAAGACTGCCAAAGCATAGCTTAATGACCGGTTTCACCAAGCTCCCTTAAATTAGCACAAACGACTTGTCAATAAACGGATCATTTAATTTTAACGAGATCTTTAAAAGTTGACTGTTTCACCATGCCTCGTTTCTTTAAAATTAAAATGCGTTTACTAACCTGGGGATTTTGTACGTATATCTTGCATGTTTTATTTCTCATATTACCATGGCTTCGAAATCGCGAATTTCATTGGTTACATATGATCACGGCTGACTTTGTTTGGCATGAGGAAACAATCATAGGCAAACGTGTGAGAGGCTGCAATTTTAAGAGCATCTAAATGTTCTTATTCTTGATATTTTTCCTAAATACAGTATTTTGTCATACCGTAATTTAAAAACAAAAAAACCAGATGCTTGCAAATATAAATAGGAATGTAGAGCAGTTAATTTGTAACTTCTAAAGGAAATATAAGAAAATTTTGCGGACGATAAGGTAAACAGTTTCAGAATTAATGCCACAAAACAGTTACTATTACGCCTAAATTTAGGATGAGAAATCGCCTTTTCCATAAATTGCATACTAGTTTTATACTGTATTTCATGTAGATTTATGTACCCTGTAACAATTTTGCCCTGCTTGTGTGGTAGAATTCAGAAGACGTGTCATTAAATTGGATTTTAAGGGGTATCCAATGCATCCTAAAAGCAAAATCTCTTTGCACCCTTTCAATTTAAAAAGGCATCCTCTTACACCTTTGGAATGTTGTGCTATCGTGTACTGACCGTAACATTATCTTAAAACGAGAAGAATCTGTTGCAGAGGTGTTAAGTGGGTGCTTCCTATCTGTCGTATTCTAACCTATATTCAGTTTCTTGTAGAATCATTCTTCTTACTTATTTCATTAATGCGTAGCTTTTGTGAAATTCTTTATCACTTAAATCTTCAAAATGATTATTCCAAGTGTTATTACAACACACAAAAGTTCGCCATTATGTTGCAGAATTTCAACATCGAATACGTCCGCCATGTTGTTGACTTCTTAACCCATCGTTACTGCCTTAACGCGACAAATTAGGTCCTAATAAATTAACGATGAGTTTAAAGATGCGTTAGCAATAACGATGTTTGGTGAAACACAAAAATTGACTAAAGTGTCATTAAATTATTTAACGAGACGTTATAATGATAACGAAGGTTGGTGAAACCGGCCATAAGAGAGACAGAATGTACATGCAGAGTTATATGACATTAACACTGATAGACATTGTCCAGTAAAGATCGGAAAATCACAGTTAAGCTTTGAGCGCTAAGCATTTCAAACTTTCAATTGCTTCTCCTGAGAAATGTGTTCCAAATGACAACCATCATTCTTCCAGTGGACTCTTCAAATGGTTTTAACGAACCCGGAGGTTCACTGCCGCCATCACATAAGCCCGCCATCGGTCCCTGTCCTGAGTAAGATTAATTAATCCAGTCCCTACTATCATATCCCATCTCCCTCAAATTCAATTTAATATTATCCTCCCATCAATGTCTCGGCCTCCCCTAAGGTCTTTTTCCCTCAGGTTTCCCAACTAACACTCTATATGCATTTCTGGGTTTACTCATACATGCTACATACCGTTCGCATCTCAAACGTCTGGATTTAATGTTCCTAATTATGTTAGGTGAAGAATACATTGCGTGCAGTTCTGCGTTGAGTTACTTATAGGCTGTAATAAAAATAAAAAAAAAAAACGAAACAAAAAATAGCCTATGAAAAAAGACATGATACAAATACAAGACACAGATATAAATATAAATTAAAATTATAATACATAACACGTGAAAAAATATAGGATTATATATATCGTAGATAGATAGGATATCGTAATAACCTATTGAAAGTACTGAGTACGAAACTGTACGTCTATACGTGACTCTTTGCATATTATCGTAATATTGGGAATAATGAATATGACACTCGGAAAACACCGAAAGAGTGAAAAAGTGACAGCAAATTAGGGTAAAGAACTTATTTACTTACAAATGGCTGTTAGAGAACCCGAAGGTTCGTTGCCGCCATCACATAAGCCCGCCATTGGTCCCTATCCTGAGCAAGATTAATTAATCCAGTCCCTACTATCATATCTCATCTCCCTCAAATCCAATTTAATATTATCCTCCCATCAACGTCTCAGCCTCCCCTAAGGTCTTTTTTCCTCCGGCCTTCCAACTAACACTCTACATGCACTTCTGGATTCTCCCATACGTGCTACATGCCCTGTCCATCTCAAACGTCTGGACTTAATGTTCCTTATTATGTCAGGTGAAGAATACAATGCGTGCAGTTCTGCGTTGAGTTACTTAGACAATAAAAATTAAAGAATCAAAACAACATGAAAAAAAGCTAGATAAGATAAAAATACAAGCTACAGGCATAAATATAAATGAAAATTATATAGGCTATATCGTAATATTCGAAGTATGAATATGAATAGAAAACTTCACGCCTATAGGGGAGAGTCGGGTAGTATCGGACATCGGGTAGTATCGGACAGTGCGTTTCTTTCATCTACCACCATATGGTAGTACCTGAATGACATGGTTACGTTTCTCTATGCGACATCACAGAAACGTAACCATGTCAATCAGTTACTATCATCGTGTGGTAGATGAAAGAAACTCACTGTCCGATATTACCCGATGTCCGATACTACCCGACTCTCCCCTACGTGAGCTACAGATCACGTGACTCTTTACATTGTATTGTATTGTATTTATTAACATTCCATGGTATTCATACATGCTTACAGCTAGAATATGGAACAAGTCAAAAAACTTAATACTATTATAAAATCTTAATTTATAGTCACAGTCTAGATGAAATATATACAGACGAGATTTACAATATAGTCTACTAGTACAACACATAGTTTTAATATCAATTTCATGAAGTGTTATTGAATGTCATGAATTCACCTACAGAATAGAAGGCGTGAGAAATTAGGTACTTCTTTAATTTGGCCCTAAATAATGTTATGTTTTGAGTTTCATTTTTTATATCGATAGGGAGGCTATTAAAAACTTTTACATATTATCGTAATATTGGGAATATTGAATATGACACTCGGAAAACACCGAAAGAGTGAAAAGTGATATTGAATTGGTGGAAAACACATTAAATAATAACAATAATAATAATAATAATAATAATAATAATAATAATAATAATAATAATAATAATAATAGTTATATGCGGACTCAAACCCGAGTCTTTATACGGAAACAGAAACATTAGGCCTATATGGTCACAAATGTTGTAACTGACGATTTTGACATGCGTGAGATTTTTTATTCCACTTGCAAATATTCTAATCTCTCTTTATCCACCATTGTATAGCCTATGATCCGAAGATGTACAAACGCCTAAAGTACCGACCTTTCGAAGGACATTTGTAAGGAATTATAAGGGACCCAAACTTGTTGACTGTCATCTGTGGCTCAATCGCTACCGCTAGTCCTCCATCACCGGGTTCGAAATTAAATTAAATTAAATTATGATTTATTTAACGACGCTCGTAACTGCAGAGGTTATATCAGCGTCGTCGGTGTGCCGGAATTTTATCCCGCAGTTCTTTTACATGCCAGTAAATCTACCGACATGAGTTTGTCGCAATTAAACACACTTAATTGCCATCGACCTGGGCGGGATCGAACCCGCAACCTCGAGCATAGAAGGCCAGCTCTATACTAATTACACTACCGAGGCCGACACCGGGTTAGATCCCCGGCTAGGTCGTCATAGAAAGTCCCGCATCATAGACTAAATCATAAAACATGTTCAATATTTCCAAACTTAACTGGAGGCGTAACTTCATGATAATTACAACGCGGTGCAGAATGTCGACGGTGATTTCACGTCACTTTTCCTCAATCCGCGTTCGTGGATGGTGCAGGTCACGAATTTTTACTTGGTGTACCGTTTCCTTAAAAAATACCTAGAAATCAGAGTCAAGTGGATTTAGGTCGGGCGACCTGGGAGTCCATTCTGTGGGTCGTCTGCGGCTTATGTACATACGATGATGCCGAATTGGATCTGCTAGACGAAAGACCAGAATGGTCATGCAGGATCGTGCTCCACCACATTGGTGTCACATCTGTGTGGAACTGGCTCGATGACAACTTCCCTGGTCGGTGTATTATTATTATTATTATTATTATTATTATTATTATTTTAGTTTGTTATTTAACGACGCTGTATCAACTGCCTGGTTATGTAACGTTGATGAGATTGGTGATAGCGAGATGATATTTGGCGAGATGAGGCCGAGGATTCGCCATAGATTACCTTGCATTCACATTACGGTTGGGGAAAACCTCAGAAAAAACCCAACCAGGTAATCAGCCCAAGCAGGGATCGAACCCGCGCCCGAGCGCAACTTCATACCGGCAGGCAAGCGCCTTAACCGACTGAGCCACGCCGTTGGCTTGGTCGGTGTATATGACGCAGAAGACCCAGAGAGTGGGATCTCGGGTCACCTGACATAAATTCATCTGGCTTTTCTTTCTAAATCTGTCGTAAGGAAAAGTTATAGGAAGTGGAGTTTCGTGACTAGCAATACCTACGAACGTGGATCGAGGAAAAGTGTCGTGAAATCACTGTCGACGTGCTACACCGCGTTGAAGTTCGCCTCCAGGCAGGTTTGGAAATCGTAGGGAGTCATATCGAACATATTTTATGATTTAGCCCATGAGGAGGTACTTGTCGGACACTCTGTATAGTGGACAAACAGACTTTGATGAGGATTTTTCTTGGCATACTGCCATTTCCCTCTATCATTCCACCTACACTCTCCACCTTCCCCTCATTTCACCGCTCATCTGCAATATTTAATAGTACATTATACAACGAGCCTATAATGCTAGTAATTAAGACGCGAGTATGTTTGTTTACGAAACGAGCGCAAGCGAGCGTCTTAATTACCATTATAGGCAAGTTTCATACGACTTTTTATGCTCGACCATATTTCTAACTTGAAATTATTCATAAGTATTCATGTTATTGTTATGTGAGTGAGTGCAATAGCCTACCTCATGAATTGTGAGATGTGCGCAGACGCGAAAGTATTGATATTTTTTCCAGAAATGTATGTCGACGACCTTGATAATAGTAAGATAAAGATTAGTCTTGATAGAACCTTGAAATTGAATTCGACATTGAAAAACGAGATGACAAATTGAATTTATTTGAATATTATTTACAATTAACGCTAATTATTATAGTAACAGAACATAACCTTCTGTAACAGTATTGGATTTCCAGCCTCCCTGACCTTTCGATAGTTGTCTTTCGATTGCATATCCGAGAATAATCGAAAACCTGAACTTTAATGAATAGGTGTACTTTAATGACATGCATTAAAGGACTGCTACCAGGTGTATAATTACTACATTTCGGCATGGTCGAGCATAAAAATATAAACAGAAGGTTTGTGTCATTTTCGTATTAAGAAAATTATTATTTATTAGTTTGACATGTGGAAAAGTGTCCTCAGACATGTACACATCTATCGTTAAAGACGCTGCATTGCAACTTGTGTCACTTTTGCTGACAGCTCTGCTTCGTGACGTGTCATCGGAAACTAACCTAATTACAGCGGGACAAACTCTCTGATGTATCTGTCTTGATGAGACACGCAGGAGACGAAAAAAAAAGGCGCGAGATCGACCAGAACCAACGTCTCAACTGACTGCCTTCTCAGACAAAACCTTTCGTTACCCTAGCACGTCGTAACGCTGCGACGAAATAATTATCCGACTTCATTTCATTACCTTTCAGAGAAATTCATTTTCACAATCCCTACTAAACATCGCTATCATCACCACTGTTGTCCATTTAATTAACATTGCCATTGTTATCACAAAGAGCAGCATATTGCTTCTCGTCTTCAACATCGGCGAAGAAGTTTTCTTTATTTTTCCCTCCATGATCACTCCTTTTTGTTGCCATCGTTAATACTGAAATGATAACCATAATCACGACCATCATTATGTTATCACCATTACCATTGCTCACCAATGTCATCATCATTATTATCATCATCGTCGTTCTTGTCGCCATCATAAATTTTCATCGTTGTTCTTGTCACATTTACCATCACCGTTCTTGTCTTCATTATCTTCAGTATTCTTATCATCACAAATATCATTGTCATTGTCATCATCATTATCATCGTCGTTCTTGTCATCACCGTTGTCATGATCGTTCTTATCACCACCAGTATCATCAGCATTCTAGTCATCATCATTATCTTCGACGTTCTTGTCATCACCGTTGTCATGATTGTTCTTATCACCACCAGTATCATCAGCATTCTAGTCATCATCATTATCTTCGACGTTCTTGTCATCACCGTTGTCATGATCGTTCTTATCACCACCAGTATCATCAGCATTCTAGTCATCATCATTATCTTCGACGTTCTTGTCATCACCGTTGTCATGATCGTTCTTATCACCACCAGTATCATCAGCATTCTACTCATCATCATTATCATCGTCGTTCTTGTCATCACCGTTGTCATGATCGTTCTTATCACCACCAGTAACATCAGCATTCAAGTCATCATCATTATCTTCGGCGTTCTTGTCATTATTACCATTATCATCATTGTTCTTGTCATCACTATTATCACCAACGTTCTTGTCATTATCATCAACGTTCATGGCATCACCATTATTATTATTGTCATCATTATGAGCAGCGTTCTTATCATCACTAACGTCATCGTTCTTTGCATTATCTTCAGCGTTCCCATTATCATCATCGTCCTTGCCATCACTACTACAAAACTTGTTTTTGTCATCATTAATATTTCTCATCGTTCTTGTCATCATCACTGTCATCATAGTTTTTGTCATCACCATTATCCTTATCATTCTTGTCATCATAAACATTATCATCTTTTTTAGTTGGTTATTTATCGACGCTGTATCAACTACTAGGTTATTTAGCGTCGATGAGATTGGTGATAGCGAGATGATATTTGGCGAGATGAAGCCGAGAATTTGCCATAAATTACCTTGCTTCGCATTATGGTTGGGGAAAACCTCGGAAAAACCCAACCAGGTAATAAACCCAAGCGGGAATCGAACCCGCGCCCGAACGCAACTTCAGACTGGCAGGCAAGCGCCTTAACCGACTGAGCCACGCCGGTGGCTATTATCATCGTTCTTGTCACCATCACTAACATAATCGTTTTTCTATTCACCATTATCCTGATCATTCTTGTCATCATAAACATTATCATCGTCCTTGTCACCATCATTATCCTTATAATTATGTTATCATAAACATTATTATTGTTCTTGTCACCATCACTAACATAATCGTTTTTCTATTCACCATTATCCTGATCATTCTTGTCACCATAAACATTATCATCGTCCTTGTCACCATCATTATCCTTATAATTATGTTATCATAAACATTATTATTGTTCTTGTCACCATCACTAACATAATCGTTTTTCTATTCACCATTATCCTGATCATTCTTGTCACCATAAACATTATCATCGTCGTTGTCACCATCATTATCCTTATAATTATGTTATCATAAACATTATTATTGTTCTTGTCACCATCACTAACAATCGTTTTTCTATTCACCATTATCCTGATCATTCTTGTCATCATAAACATTATCATCGTCCTTGTCACCATCATTATCCTTATAATTATGTTATCATAAACATTATTATTGTTCTTGTCACCATCACTAACATAATCGTTTTTCTATTCACCATTATCCTGATCATTCTTGTCACCATAAACATTATCATCGTCCTTGTCACCATCATTATCCTTATAATTATGTTATCATAAACATTATTATTGTTCTTGTCACCATCACTAACATAATCGTTTTTCTATTCACCATTATCCTGATCATTCTTGTCATCATAAACATTATCATCGTCCTTGTGACCATCATTATCCTTATAATTATGTTATCATAAACATTATTATTGTTCTTGTCACCATCACTATCATAATCGTTTTTGTCATCACCATTATCCTTATAATTCTTGTCATCATACACATTATCATCGTTCTTGTCACCATCACTATCATCATAGTTTTGTCATCATTATCCCTATCATACTTGTCATCACAAACATTATCATCGTTCGTGCCAACAACGTTATCATCATCGTTCTTGTCGTCACTATCATCGTGCTTGTCATTATCACTATTATCATAATTCTTGTCATGATCATTAATATTATTCTTGTCATCATTATTAACATCATTCTTGTCATTTTCTTTAACGTAATTGTTCTTTTCATCATCATATTTATTTCCGGTCTTGATATCATCACAATAAAATTATCATAGTCTTTCTATTATTTTTGTAGTTGTTATTAAGTTTACCGTTATAATCTTCTACATCATTATCGTTAGTGTCATCAAGATCATTATTACTATTATTACTAGCTCAGTTGGTAGAGCGCTGGTACGTTCAACAAGAGGTCCCGGGATCGATACCCGGCCCCGGAACAATTTTTCCCTTGAAATTATTCAATCTGCTTTACAGGGAGCTTTACCTGAAAGACTAGATTTGCATAATATATACGTCACTGTGTACGTTAACTGAAAACCACAATTCCAAGTCATACAGAGATTGTGTGCACTCGATGTGGGTCTCTGGCGTTTCGTCAGCCCACGCGGGTTGTGTGGATATAAAGGGAAAAGTTGAGACGGACTCGGGTGGAGTTCCCGGGTAGCTCAGTTGGTAAAGCGCTGGTACGTTCAACCAAAGGTCCTGGGATCGATACCCGGCCCCGGAACAATTTTTTCCCTTGAAATTATTCAAATCTGCTTTACAGGGAGCTTTAACTGAAAGACTAGATTTGCATTATTACTACCAAATTATCAAAACATGATGAGAAAATGGTTGAAAACAGGAGAGAAGCAGTTAATTTTGGAGAATATTTCATCCAAATCTGTTTTTTTCATCATGCATTACGAAAGTTATCAGTGATTGAACCCAGATCCCTTTGCTGCGAAGTCGTCTGCTCATTGAGGTATGACTGAGCCCTAACAGTTTCTGGAAGGAAGAAAGTAATTTTGTGTTGCTGACGGGCAGACATAACTCGTCTGTATGGGCGTAAGCAATCCCACTTTAGTGCGGGATTAGAGTGGGCCGAAGCTGTCATAGATGTGCAGTTTATGAGTGCAAGGAAGGTACTCTCACCTTGCCGCTAACAGAGTGTGGATTGCCCCTGGAATTCCCTTCAGGGCTTTTGTGAAAGAATAGTGATATTTTGTGTTGGTATCAGAAGTCTCTCTCTCTCTTTCTTTTTCTTTATATATGACACGAGGAGTATACGAATGAAACCAAGTAAGAGAAATACGATATAAGAATGAATAAGAAGAAAAAAGTTAAAAATATATAAAAAGGGGAGGAAAATGAAAAGGAAGGAAATATGAAAAGATGGCAGGATGAGTCTATGGGAAATAATAAAATAGGGTATCAGGCCTGTGAAGAAGGAAGTTAAGGCGAATGGAGAAAATTGAAATCGAATAAAAAAACGGATCTAGAGAAAAAGAAAGAGGCTGGGTAAATTAAATTCTGAAGGAAATGAACGCGAAGTGCAAAAGAGAGAACAACGTGGGGAAAAAGAGAAGGGATGTGAAAGAAAGAAATAAAAAAGAACGAAAGAAAGAAAACAGCAGATAAAAAAGAAAAATAATCGAAAGAAGACTGAGAAAAAGTGAAGTAAGAAAGGAAGAAAGAAAGAGGTGAAGAAAGGAAGAAAGAAAGAGGTGAAGAAATGAAGAAACAGATAAAAAGAAAATGAAGAAAAAAGACGGAGAAAGAAGTGAAGTAGAAAAGAAAGCAAGTAATAAAAGAAGGAAGAAAGACAGAAAGAAAGAAAGAAAAAACAAACAAAAAAAATGAAGCAAAGAAGTCGGAGAAAGAAGTGAAGTAAGAAAGAAAGTAAGGAAGAAATAAAAAAGAAACAAACAAACAAACAAAGAAAGAAAGCAAAAAAGGAAGAAACAGATAAAAAAGAAAATTAAGCAAAAGAAGACGGAGAAAGAAGTGAAGTAAAAAAGAAAGCAAGGAAGAAAGGAAGAAAGAAAGCAAGGAAGAAAGAAAGAAAGAAAAGAGGAAAGAAAGAAAGAAACAGGTAAAAAAGAAAATGAAGCAAAAGAAGACGGAGAAAGAAGTGAAGTAAAAAAGAAAGCAAGGAAGAGAGGAAGAAAGAAGGAAGGAAGAAACAAAGCAAGGAAGAAAGAAAGCAAGGAAGAAAGAAAGAGAGAAAGAAAGAAACAGGTAAAAAAGAAGATGAAGCAAAAGAAGACGGAGAAAGAAGTGAAGTAAAAAAGAAAGAAAGAAAGAAAGAAACAGGTAAAAAAAGAAAATGAAGCAAAAGAAGACTGAGAAAGAAGTGAAGTAAAAAAGAAAGCAAGAAAGAAACAAAAAAGAAAGCAAGGAAGAAAGAAAGAAACAGGTAAACAAGAAAATGAAGCAAAAGAAGACCGAGAAAGAAGTGAAGTACGACTGGGTATATACCCATTGCAGTGTGAATAAATACATACATACAAAAAAGAAAGCAAGGAAGAAACAAAATAAAGAAAGAAAGAAAGAAAGAAAGAAAGAAAGAAAGAAAGGAAGAGGTAAACAAGAAAATGAAGCAAAAGAAGACGGTGAAAGAAGTGAAGTAAAAAAGAAAGCAAGGAAGAAAGGAAGAAACAGAAAAAGAAAGCAAGAAAGAAAGAAACAATAAAAAAAGAAAATGAAGCAAAAGACGACGGAGAAAGAAGTGAAGTAAAAAAGGAAGAAAGGAAGAAACAAAAGAAAAAAGAAAGAATTTTTAAACAACTTTTCTGCAGTCCACAATGTTCACCATAACTTTCCTACGTCATTAAGGATATCGGATCATTCTAACGTTATCACAAAAACGTCAGCTAAATCCATAGAACAGCAATAAATTAAGAAAATGGCGGTGCTTAAAGACCCTAAAGGTAACTGAGGGAAAACCTTATTTAATGGACGTTTATGAACAAAAGCAATTTAACAACGTTGGGGAGGGAGAAAAAAAAAGTTTCTGAATCCACCCTGTGACAAGCTTCAATCCCCCTGGTGTCGCGTCTCGTAACTACTGCTGAAGTTTAAGATAATATGCACATTCACTTCTTTTTCATAATCCTGCAAAAGGCAAGTGTCCCCTAACTACCTCCACGTTTCTCAAATAATGAGGATAAGGTACCAGGTGTACACAGAAGCGTTTTAACTCTAAGTATTGCTATTTTTAACTCTTTAATACGCCTTTATTTACGACTTTGAATATATTCTCCGTGTTCGCATTAACCAATTTGTTTCAATACTCATTTTCAGCAACGATATTAGAAAACTCTTTCAAGTTTCTAAAACTCTTTCCAGTCTATCATTATGGAGAGTATATAAGGAGGTTTTATGAAGATGCAAAAAGAAACATATTCACATAGTTTACACGTTTTTAAAATCATTGGTACAGGAAATAGTTTCGGGCGTGTACCGGTATATTTATCAGTCTCTGTACAACGATTTTTCTTTAACTAACAGACGGATTTGACTCACGTTCAGTATTACATCAGTCTCCCTTCAACATGGAATTATGTACATGAAATACAAACCTAAGAACTCATGTATTCAACAAAACGAGTTACTTATTCTTTATAAAAAAATTTTGTAACTAGATATACAAAACTTAAACAGTCTATAGAAAAATGTTCAGTGTTTACACATGTCTACACATATGGATTAATGTCCGTATGTTTGGATGAATCAATAGCCATGTAATTGAATCAGATTAAGTGAATCGATGGATGAGTGGGTGAATGGGTGAACGAATAAATGAATCTCATAGATTCGAAATCCCTCATATCCATTTTCACAAATTAAAGGTAGTAAATGGTGGAATATAGAGGAAATTTTCAACCTAACTGTGATTTTTAACAAACCCTTTGCTTCAAAGTTAGTGACTTTTTGAATTCAAAGTATATGAATCATTAGAATTCATTCTTAGCGAGCGATATATGGCCATAACTCAATTCAGAACAAAATGGTCTTTGAAGGGTTTTGAATCCAGAGGATTCAAATGCAGGACAAATTAACGGATAAAGACAAATTATTGGTTGAGAAAGTGACAAAATATATAATTAAACGAATGAATTATTGAGTGAGTGAGTGAGTGAGTGAGTGAGTGAGTGAGTGAGTGAGTGAGTGAGTGAGTGAGTGAGTGAGTGAGTGAGTGAGTGAGTGAGTGAGTGAGTGAGTGAGAACGAAAATATGTATAATTAAGAGAATGAATTTGTAATTCAGCGAATGAGTGAATAAATGGATGGATGAATGACATATAATTCATCAACAGAAATGAAGAAGCTCACGTTTTATTTGTTCTGAATAAAAGTTTTATAATTAGATCCATAAACTTAAAATATTTCTACAGAAGAAAAGTGTTCAGTGCTTAAACACGTCTAGACGTATATATGAACGAAAGTGTTTGGATGATTGTATAGCCGCGTAACTGAATAAATGGGTGAAAGTATAACTGAATGAATGAATGAATGAATGAATTAATTAATTAATTGAGCGAACCGATAAATTCTTAAATGAAGGAATAGATAATTGCGAGAATACCTGAATGTATAAAAAAGCGAATGCATAAATGTACTATATAAATAAACAAATACATAAATGTATAATTGGGCGAATGCATGAATGTATGAAAGAGTGAATGCATAAATATATAATTGAGCGAATGCATAAATGTATAATTGAGCGAATGCATGAATGTATCAAAGAGCGAATGCATAAATGTATAATTGAGTGAATGCATGAATGTATGAAATATTTAATTTTATTGGGTTATTTTACGACGCTGTATCAACATCTAGGTTATTTAGCGTCTGAATGATATGAAGGTGATAATGCCGGTGAAATGAGTCCGGGGTCCAGCACCGAAAGTTACCCAGCATTTGCTCGTATTGGGTTGAGGGAAAACCCCGGAAAAAACCTCAACCAGGTAACTTGCCCCAACCGGGATTCGAACCCGGGCCACCTGGTTTCGCAGCCAGACGCGCTGACCGTTACTCCACTGGTGTGGACTGTATGAAAGAGCGAATGTATAAATGTATAATTGAGCGAATGCATAAATGTATAATTCAGCGAATGCATGGATGTATGAAAGAGCGAATGCATAAATGTATAATTGAGCGAATCTATGAAAGTATGAAAGAGCGAATGCATAAATGTATAATTGAGCGAATGCATAAATGTATAATTGAGCGAATGCATGAATGTATAATTGAGCGAATGCATGAATGCATGAAAGAGCGAATGCACAAATGTATAATTGAGAGAATGCATGAATGTATAATTGAGCGAATGCATGAATGTATTAAAGAGCGAATGTATGAATGTATAATTGAGAGAATGCATGAATGTATAATTGAGCGAATGCATGAATGTATTAAAGAGCGAATGCATGAATGTATAATTGAGAGAATGCATGAATGTATAATTGAGCGAATGCATGAATGTATTAAAGAGCGAATGCATGAATGTATAATTGAGAGAATGCATGAATATATAATTGAGCGAATGCATGAATGTATTAAAGAGCGAATGCATGAATGTATAATTGAGAGAATGCATGAATGTATAATTGAGCGAATGCATGAATGTATAATTGAGCGAATGCATGAATGTATAATTGAGCGAATGCATGAATGTATAATTGAGCGAATGCATGAATGTATAATTGAGCGAATGCATGAATGTATAATTGAGCGAATGCATAAATGTATAATTGAGCGAATGCATGAATGTATGAAAGAGCGAATGCATGAATGTATGAAAGAGAGAATGCATAAATGTATAATTGAGCGAATGCCTGAATGTATAATTGAGCGAATGTATGAATGTATGAAAGAGCGAATGCATGAATGTATATTTGAGCGAATGCATAAATGTATAATTGAGCGAATGCATGAATGTATGAAAGAGCGAATGCATGAATGTATGAAAGAGAGAATGCATAAATGTATAATTGAGCGAATGCCTGAATGTATAATTGAGCGAATGTATGAATGTATGAAAGAGCGAATGCATGAATGTATATTTGAGCGAATGCATGAATGTATGAAAGAGCGAATGCATGAATGTATATTTGAGCGAATGCATGAATGTATGAAAGAGCGAATGCATGACATTATCAAAGAACAAATGCATGACGGTATAATTAAGCAAATATATTAATGTGTAAATATGCAATGTATTTGGTAGCTTAACTTCTCACTTCCTAACCACAATAGCAATGATCAGCAAGTGAAGAAGTCTGCATATTTTGTAATGAATGGAATCGATACTGCTTCACATTTTAAACGTTCATATCAATAACGAACCTTCCCCCACCATTTTCATCCCGAGTTCTTCATCTTTTCACCAGAAAGAAGTCTGAATTAAATCTAAAAGATGACAACGTCAACAGTAATTTTTCATATAGAATTTTGAATAACATTTGCATTTCAATATTTTATTAAAAGAGAACAAGGGAGAAGCTACAAAGATCGCATTACGATAAAATTCAACATCATAAAATGAAATTACCATGTCTCAGAGTCCGTTAAAATGTCGTGAAAATATCGTCACAGCCAGAACGTAAATCAGTGACTCCATTGAATACCAACAGCTAATTTGGAGATAAAATCTAATACAGTGTGATATCACAACTGCAACATTTATGCAAGCCATAAAAAGCACATATTGTGTCACGGGGAATTGTTGTTTATGACGCAATACAACAGACAGACGACTGTTAAGAAGATTACATCTCCCACATTACTGCTGCCTAGCAACCGATTTTAATAATAAAAAGCTCACATAAAATTCATTACTACGCCTGATCAGCTACCTTCCTGTGCAGTGAAAGGATTTGGAAGGATGCGAGATGTGATGTGGAAAATGCTTTACTAGTCCGAAGTCCTGAGTTTATACCAGGATTATGTTGTTCACCCAGAGATGCAGTATTTCTGTTTTAATTCACTGAACAACAAATTTGACTTTCTTCTTCTTCTTCTTCTTCTTCTTCTTCTTCTATTATTATTATTATTATTATTATTATTATTATTATTATTATTATTATTAATTTATACTGGCGTAGTTAAGGCCATAGAACATTCTCTTATTTTCTAGCTGGTCACAAAGTATACAAGCAATGAAAATTTAACAAAAAGTTAAAGAACAGAATACTAACATATTACAAAAAAAAATAATAGCATAACAAAATCGACACTAAACAACATGAAAATAATACCATAATAGAAAAAAGAAACTAAAATACAGATCTAAAGATTGAAATATAATAAAGCAACTCACAAGCAAACATTCTGATGAGGGCAGATAAAAAAGTTAAATTTTTTCTTCCATCACGTTAATAATGTCAAAACTAGTGCTTATACAAATTTTTGCCACTCGACCGCAATTACGAGATCGTCCAGAAAGTGATTTTCCCTTGGGTCGTTTACAGAAAAAAAGCACAATTGCATGGAAAGATTTATTGAAAAAAATACAGCAATTCTTGCGCTATTTTTCAACATGTTCCTCACTGGAATTGAGACATTTCCCATACCGTGGGATCAATTTTTGTATTCTTGTATCGTAAAAATCTGCCGCCTGGGATCCGAACCAATATGACAAATGTCTCATTTCTGGTGGGGAATATGTTGAAAAATAGCACAACAATTGCTGTATCTGTTCCAATAACTCTATCTATGAAATTGTGCTTCTTTTCTGTAAACGACCCAAAGGAAAATCACTTTTTGGGCGGTCTCGTAATTGCAGTCGAGTGGCCAAAATTTGTATAAGCACTTCTTTTGACATTATTAACATGGTGGAAGAAAAAAAAAATTAACATTTTTTTCTGCCCCCATCAGAATGTGTTGCTTGTCAGTTAGTACAAATAGTTAATAGGGAAAATATAAGAAAGAATACAACAAATGGAATGTAATACCATAAAATGTATCTAGTCTTACGTTAAAAAAGTGTAAAATTGTTAAAAAAAAAGGCATATATCTTCGACAGACGGCCCGGTTCAACGCTATGTCACGTCATCTTCAGTGTCTCTTGAACCACTGGTGATCTTGACTCTATGATATGCATTTGTCGATGGTAGGGGTGGGGGTGTGTTGTTCCTATGGTGGGGGCTGGCTGTTTGTGTGCTATGATGTATTATGACGTCGAATAATGTGTTTGTATTAAACTGCAATTGTGTGTTAAGTATATATTGTGGGTATGCTATTGTATTCTTATATATTTCGTACTGTTCTAGGATGTTTAATTGTGAACGTTTTGGTGTGATGTGTAAAATTTCCATATCTGTTTCTATAATATTGTAGTCATGATTATTGTTGATAATGTGTTCTGCGTAATTTGATGTGATGTAGGGTTTGGTTATAGCTTTAATATGTTCATTATATCTTGTGTGAAAGGATCTTCCTGTCTGTCCTATGTAAAAATGTGGGCAACTATTGCATTTTAATTTGTAAACTACAGTTGAATTATATTTAAAAATGTGCGCAACTATTCATTCAGAAAACTGAAATACAAGACAGCATACAAAACAAATAATACAACACAGAAATACTTAAATAATCACAATAAACATTCAAATAAATATAGGGTAAACATTGGTAACTTCGTGGAAGTGGTTATTTCGTGATACTTTTTCTTTGCTCTTTTGTGAATTAACCAATGGTGTTACGAGATCCAAATTTCCGCCAAGGGATTGCATATGTTGTCCAGTTTCCAGAAACATACAGCTAAGCTTTGTGTGACTATTGTAGTTGCTACAGTGAGCTTTTATTTTTGGAGAGAGCAAGTTTGCGTCGACTTCTCAGGCGTACAAATTTTGTTGATGTTTGTAATTACATTACAGGCTTATTACTAAACGTAAGCATATGATATTTGGTACAAAGATTTATTGTATCTTCATGAAATTTTAGGAAATGTTTTTAGAATTTTATATACATCTGTAGTCGCCATATACGCTTAGTTTTACTGATAGAAATCTTAGCTGTTTGAGGCGAAATTTTGTTGAGCATTAAGTGTTACAATTTTTAAAATAGTATAAAATGTATTACAATAGGAATTTCAGAAATCTGAAGACAAGATGTGATAACAAAAAAGAAAACGGAGACGCAATGGGTTCAGTGTAGCTTCTGTTTGATTTGTTATCATGCTAAGTGTCAATGATAAGTGCTAGATGACTTACTTGCAAGAATTGTGACAGAAGCTGGAACATAGCTCCACCATTTTGGACCGGAGACAGAGGCAGACAATGGAGTGGCATCATGCAAATTCACCAAAGAAATCGAAATTCAAAAGTACACCTTCGGCAGGAAACGTTATGGCTACTGTGTTTTTCCATTCAGAAGGACTCTTGCTTGTGGACATCATGCTACACGGAACCACCATTAATTCTGACGGGTATGTTGCAACTCTCAAGAAACTTCAAGTTAGACTGAGTCGTGTTCGACGACATCGGGAGAAGCAGGATGTTCTGCTATTGCACGACAACGCACAGCCATATGTCAGTCACAAGACCACAAACCAGATCAGAAAATTCGGATAGATAACATTGAAACATCCGCCTTACAGCCTTGAACTGGCACCTTGCGATTACCATCTCTTTGGTAAACTGAAGGATCCCTTCGCGGAAGGAGGTTAGAAGATGACTCCCTTGTGCACGCTGCTAAAGAGTAGCTCAGACGTGTTGGTCCGGACTTTTACCATGCTGGTCTACAGGCCCTCGTTCCTAGGTTACGTAAGACAGTTGAAAGAGACGGGGATTATGTGGAAAAGTGACATTTTGTTCCTTAAGGATGCATCTACATTCTGTGAACATAGCAAAGGTGTAAGATAAAAATATAATTTTTAAACAAACGTTATGCATTACTTTTGGAGTTACCCTAGTAATGTAGGGCAGGCTATAGTAAAGTCCGTAATAAAAGTGTTCACCCTTTCAGGGCAAAGAAGATCCCTTTTCAATTTCAATTTTTACTTTGATTTCATTCTTATTATGTGTTGATATGTATTTCTATGTTTTCTTGCTATGAATATTAGACGGAATTACTATGTTTGAAGTCTTGTAACAATAAATGAGAATTTCATTTGACTTTAATGAATTCTTCCACAATTCTTCTACCTCTCACGAAATTATCAATGCAATATCACGAAGTTATCAAGGTTATCACGAAATAACCAACCTTTCAGCTTAAGTTGTAAAAGTGGTTTTTGGCACATATTCAAGAACGTATCCAATCTTTTATGTCTCCAGAATTGTACAGCAAGTTATGGTCTTTTAGATGAAAAAATCGGAATAAGGATATATTTACACATTTGAATTTTAAATTAGTTTTCAAGAAATTATCACGAAATTACCCATGTTTACCCTAATTCAACTGGAGTTTACAAATTAAAATGCAATAGTTGCCCACATTTTTACATAGGACAGACAGGAAGATCTTTTCACACAAGACATAATGAACATATTAAAGCTATAACCAAACCCTACATCACATCAAATTATGCAGAACACATTATCAACAATAATATAGAAACAGATATGGAAATTTTTTACATCACACCAAAACGTTCACAATTAAACATCCTAGAACAGTACGAAATATATAAGAATACAATAGCATACCCACAATATATACTTAACACACAATTGCAGTTTAATACACACACACACATTATTCGACGTCATAATACATCATAACACACAAACAGCCAGCCCCCACCATAGGAACAACACACCCCCACCCCTACCATCGACAAGTGCACATCATAGAGTCAAGATCGCCAATGGTTCAAGAGACACTGAAGATGACGTGACATAGCGTTGAAACGGGCCGTCTGTCGAAGGTATATGCCTATTTTTTTTAACAATTTTACACTTTTTTAACGTAAGACTAAATAAATTTTATGGTTTTAACAAAGTGTTAACGAGAACTTTAATCAATAGAATGTAATAAAATAATAATAAAAAGGAAGGAAAAAATACGAAAATTAAATAAAATCCACAATAAAAAGGATATGATGATAAACTCATCTGGTGATCAAGAGAACAAAAAAGAGGGGGGAAGGAAGGAAAGAGAGTATAAAAATAAACTACAGCATTATTGTAGGTAGCAGAAGTGTTTGTGTACAATCTTACAATTTAGTTGGATGCGCATTAAAATCTACTTCGTGGTAACACGTACTGTACATTTATACTGATAAGGGAGCGAAAGGAATATTCTCGTACGAAACACCGAAATAACAGCACATAAATAGGAAGCAGCAAGCATAACGTAAACAGAAGCCTCATTCATTTCCATGTAGGTCATGCAGGGAGTATGTACACCGTAATGTGCAAGGATCGGCTATAAAGGAGAATTCTATTATACGACACACGGTGGGAGGAATTACTTTGTGCTCTCGAGTATTGAGCTTTACGTCTATTTTACATAAACTGGCTGTGGTCTTCAATGGATTGAAAGCAGTCTGGTTGCTTACTGAACATTCACTCCATTCTAGAAATCATGTTCTGTGTTTACATCGCATTTGAGCAAATGCTCCTATGAATGTTGTAATGCAATGAACGTTGGAACAAATTTCATACAAGCAGAAAAAATCTGTTGTACTCTATTCAGTTGATCGTATGCGGGTTTTAAGTGGTTGTGGAAATTTCTATGCCATATAACACAGAAAGGAGTTTGTAATTGAGCTTCAGTTTAAAAAACTCTTGAAAACAGCTGTGCTAGAACTAGATGAAGTGGAACACTAGTATGATCTTTTTCTGATAAGTAATATTCGTATTTAGGAACGAAAATTTTATTCGTGATTTCGCATTTTATTTTCGCGTCAAAGGATATAATACAGAGGGTCATACTGAAAGTCATGAGCAACACATTTCAATTTCAACAATGTAACAAAAACGATTATATGATCATAATCTACAGACTTTACACTATGTATTGTCGGACCGTCGGCTCTGTGCCCCCGTAAGATATGCGAACTGAACCCTAATTCCTTCTCAGCCTCGGTAATTCATTTCTCGCCCTGCATTCCTATATCTCTCTCCCTTTCTCTCCCCCACTACTCACAATTTTGAGCCTTCTTGCGGGACAGTTTATTTGCACTTGCAGTTTAGTGTTGTCAACTCAACATGAACACTGTAGCATGGAGTGGCGAAAGAAATATTATTAAGCAAGTACATAATACCATTTTTCGTTGACGAGAAACAAATAGGTCAATATAATTATGTTTCCTATAAATCAGGCAACGAAAAGAGCAGCTGCAATCACAGGTGAGGCTTATTATGTTTCAATTGATTACGTATTAAAATTATTTAACTAATAATACAACATTTTATGTAATTTATATAGGCAGGTCAGCGCCTAATAAAGAAAATCAGGAGAGGGAGTCTGTACAGGAGATGAAAAGCTAGAATCACCAGGGAACAGACCAAGGGAACCTTTAATTCTTGTAGATGATATGAACCGATGTATTTTAAGAAGAAAGATACAAGAATTTTATACCGTGCAGAAAGAATTTCCGACATTGAAGAAATTACTGAAGGTTGCGAAAGAAGCAATAATTTCCAAGGTTGGAGAGAAACGCTACGAAAAGTGATTCGATTGTAGGGGAGCTGCAGGTAGGCCCGGTCAGTTGGGAATGCCGGTCACCCCTTTAACTCAAAAACAACAACTCAATTTTATCTTCCGATTGGTGCTGCACTCTTGGAAGGGTGATATTAACTATGTGCAAGACTCTTTTTTTTTTAGTAGTTGAATCGTAGCTGTTACGAGGAGTGCATGTGTGTTTTCATTGATATTCTTGTAAATCGAAAGGAACTTCAGGCTGCTGCTGTAAGTAATTAATCTTGTTTTATTTAATACTTACACCAGAGCGGGTAGAAGAGAAAGTGACTATACTTCCACTAGTCCAGCGGTTCGTCACATAGCGGCGCTCGCTCTGCTTTCTGTTCTCAGTTTCAGGAGCGCTATTCGAGTCAATGCAGATGTTTTTAAAATACCCACTAGATAAAAGTATATTATAGTTTATCACAACATTTTACTTATTTAAAAAATGTAATACTACAACATTAACTACTCTTGAGTTATATCATTCACTCCTGAATCGTAAATACGAGTATAATAATCAACAGTAAACTGGATCATTCTGTCAGCCTCAGAGAGAAGAACGCAAAATAAAGTACAGCTTCGCAAAACTGAACATTTTTGTGTTGTTGTAAGTACATTTTGACACAAAATTATAGTTTTCGATGTACAAGAAAGTATAATATAATATATCAAATGGGACATTATATTTTCACCAATACTTTTTTACTACTGCCAGAGCGGGTAGAAGACGTTACTTCCTCTAGTTCGGTGAAACGTAGCCGAGTGGCGCTAGCCCTATTTTCAGTGCCCAGTTTCAAGATCGCTATTTAAGTGAATGAAAAAGGTTTTTAAAAATAACCCATTAGATAAGAATGTATTGTAAAGTACTTAGTTACAATATTTTACTTCTTTAAAAATGTAATATTACTATATTAACAAATTGTGAGTTATATAACACAACCCTGAATAGTAAATATAATGATTAACCGAAAAATGGAACATTGTGCCGGCTTCAGCCAGAAATACGCAAAAAAAGTACAGCATCGCAAAACTGAAAATTTTTATGGCATTATAAAGTACGCATTGACATGAAATTATAGTTTTTATACACAAGAAAGATTGTAATATAATAAAGGATACACTTTATCTTCACCAATAGTTTTCATCTACTATTTAGTCATTAGTTGCAGTTGTATCTGGTTTATACGTAATTCAGGGGAACAAAAAATATTACGTGCAACTTAGACTCATAAATTAAGCTTCGATATTATATCTATGCTAATGTAAGTTTTGATCTTTTGAAATACCTAGGTTATTTTGTGTTTTGTAAAATTAAAACAATTTGGTAGCACTGTATTAAGTAGTTGTATGCTACTTATTGGAGAATATTAAATTAACGACTTTTCCATGAGGTCTATTACTTTCTCATATGCTCGATTAGAAATCTCTTATGATGTGGAAACGTAATAAACAAATGTAATAAAATTGTAAACCAGATTAAGTTCTAGCCTAGATGCAAAGTAGAATTATACTGTATTTTTGTTACCGAAATAACTTTTACGTTAATTACGGCTAAAGTGCTATTATTAAAAATAAAATAATTAATAATTAAACATGCATATTTAATGAAGTAGAAGCTAGGTGCTTGGATTCAATTAGGAGTTCACAATTAGCACTTTAATACAGCACATTTTTAACCGGCACATAGATTGAAAAATCTTCACATGTAGAAAGTCTATGGTAATCATCACAAGATAATCATTTTCTAATTCCAAAATATCGCTCTAGAGGATCCTAGTTAATTTTTTTTCTGTCTGAATATATTTAAATCTGCTATCCCACAAGAATTAATATATTTCGCTAGTGCTCTGAATTGTCACTCTAAATAATTCAAGGGTTCTTTCTTAGGCAAACGTGTTCTTTATATTGTCAATTACGTGTCATATATTTTCTAAAATCGTGTAATGCTAGAATCCTTTGTACAGGGCAGACGAGGGAGTCTTTGAGTTCAACGTATCTGCAAGGTCGTTCATTCACCTTTGAATTCTTTTGTATTTTCACTTTCCTCGAACCCATCACAGTTTGTGACTCTAAAAAATGTAGCAGTTTTGAAAAACTCACACTAAACAGCTGAAATGCTGGTCTGGAGTTCATCCACTGGAAGGAATTACGGTCAATGTAACTAGACATAATTTTGGGCATTCAGGTGTGGAGTAATGGTACATAAATGCATACAAGCGCATGATTAGCTAAGGTGTTCTTCTGATTTTCGGGTGTCACATCCAATTATTTTTTACTCGGATATTTGACGATGCTGTATCAACTGCTGGATTATTTAGCGTCAATGGAATTGGTCATAGCCAGATGGTACTTGGTAAGGATACATAGTTATGAGAACGGATCGATGTCCTCTTCGTTGGATATTTTCTCTTCTTTTCTTTTTTTAAGATATCGAGGCAAGTTTGGGAAAATGTGTGTTATAGCATACGGTTTTGGTCGCCAGTTCTTGCGTGGAAGTCCTACCTCTTTACTGGCAATAATAAATTTATCGGCTCTTACAATCAAAAGTCGCCCTCGGTAGCGCAGTTGATATAGCGCTGGGTTTCAATGCTCGAGGTTGCGGGTTCGATCCCGGCCGAGATCGATGGCATTTAAGTGTGTTTAAATGCGACAGTCTCATGTCAGTAGATTTAATGGCATGTAAAAAAAACTCCTGTGGGACAAAATTCCGACACACCGGCGAAGCTGTTATAACCTCTGCAGTTGCGGGCGTCATTAAATAAATCATAATTTTAAAAAATCGCAATCAAAACCGCAGAAAAATGGATATCACAGATATAAGAACGAGCATACAGTTTTCTGTGTTCGTGGAATTGCTCTACACCACTTCTGAAAAATAGTCTAGTCTATGGATGGATAAAAGAAAGTCTCTTCCTTACAGATTATAGAGTATCTATAATTGGATTTACATCAAGAACAAAACAATTAGGCTTATTACTACTCGCTCACATAAACGGCACAATAAAAATCACCCGAACACCACAAGAAATATCTTCTTAATTCCATAGCAGAACGAGTTCTACATGCTCTGTCCACAGTATTAAGAGGAAAACTGCAATCTTAGAACGATCGCCACGCCAATGTTTCGCTCAGTTGCCGCGGCGACACTAGGGGGTTTAAAAGTCCCATTAGACCCTTGCCGAGTTACCACACTTTCTATTCTAAACGCTCTGCTTACACACTAGGAATATACCCATACATGTTGCTAGTCAGTGAGTAACAGTTTGATATCGATACCTACATTCATTAATCTATCGTTGTACTTTTACTAAATGTCTGCAATGAAGGCAGTACCGGTCAGCTGACCGCCATTACCTTCACTATATCGGCATTACCTTCGCGTGAATATAATCTTTCGAAATGCATCTCATGCATTATGTCAAGTGATATAGTTTCATTCTTAATAGTTCGCGCTTTTAATATTATTCATTTATTTTTATTTAATTATTTATTCATTAGTTAATTAATTAATTATCTGTCTATCTAGTCATCTATTTATTTTTGCATTTCCTTCAGATGGTAGGCAAATACAGGCGTAAGACAAACAGAGGCAGCTGGACAGCAGAAGATCTTCAAAGAGCCGTAAAGGCTATTCAAGATGGAAAGTCCATCAGGTCAGTGTCGAAGTCTACTGGAATCTCCTTCAGCACACTTCAGGAGAGGATAAGTAAGCAGAACTATAATGAACCTAAATTAGGAAAGAAGTCCATTTTTACTCCTGACCAAGAAGTAGAGATGTGCAACCAGTTAAAAGTTTTGGCAAATCTCTTCTATGGTCTAACGCCAAATGATGTAAAGCGTGCAGCCTTTGAGTTTGCTGAAGCAAATAAAATAAAACATCCATTCTCTAAAGAAACAAAAATGGCAGGACGTTATTGGATTGAAGGTTTCCTGAAGCGAAACCCTTCTTTGTCTTTGAGAAAACCAGAGGCAGTAAGTATTAATCGCATTAAAGGTTTCAATAAGGAAGAAGTCGCGAAATTTTACACTAATCTTGAGGAAGTTTTTCTAAAGTATGGATTCTCGGCATCACATGTCTACAATGTAGACGAAACAGGGATTGGAACAGTCCAAGAACCTGGAACTATTTTGGCACCCAAAGGCCAAAAACGAATAGGAGTAGCTACAAGTGCAGAGCGTGGCACACACGCCACTGTGATATGTGCCATGAGTGCTGCTGGAAACTATATTCCCCCCATGTTTATATATGCTCGGAAACGAATGAGTCCGACTCTTGAAAAAGGCGGACCTACTGATGCAATGTACAGTTGTTCCAAAAATGGCTGGTCCAATGAAGAACTTTTCTTGAAGTGGTTGAAACATTTTGCCCATCACTCCCATCCTACTCCAGAAAGCCCTATCCTTCTGATCCTTGACAACCATTACTCCCATTGCACCTTAGAGGCATATGAATTCTGCAGGATGAAAAATATTGTTACGGTTTCATTGCCACCCCACACTTCTCACAGAACCCAGCCACTTGATGTGACATTCTTTGGACCTCTCAAGACAGCATTTAATAAGGAGTGTGACACCTACATGAAAATGAACAAGTACAAGTGTATCAGACCTGACAATCTTGCAGAATTATTCAACAAAGCATATGCCAGAGTTGCTAACATAGCGAATGCTTTATCAGGTTTTGAAGCAACAGGAATTTTCCCTTTAAATCCCAATTTGTTTCCAGATTCAGATTATTATAACTCTGATCTTCACCCAGCCACATCACAGTGCAATCCCCCTAATCAGTCAAACATCTGTTCATCTCACCCTGTTTCTGCTCCATTAGAGTGCAATGTTGCTGCTCAGTCAACTGTTTCTGCAGCTGTCAATGAAACACCAGAACAGGAAAAATGGAATGACACACAAATCAGTATTTCCACAATTTTGAATGAGATATCACCTGGACCTAGTACATCTAACAATAGAAGATCAGGAGGAAGGAAAAAGCAGCACTCTGAAATACTCACTTCTTCACCTATGAAGAAAAAGTTTGAGGCTAAAAAAACAGAAGAAACTGTCGCAGAAAGAAGAAAAGAAATACGAGCCTAAAAGATCTGCTGCGAAGAGATCTGATTCAAAGAAAAAACTCCCCAAGAAGTTCTTTGAATCTTCATCATAGGTTGATGATCTCGTCATGTGTGATAGCAGTGATGAACTGAAGAGTGACAGAGAGAAGTGCTTTTTGCGCAATGATTATGGCATGAATGGTGAATTATGGTATCGTTGTACAAGCTGCGGAAAGTGGGTACATGCACCATGTAGTGGCTGTGATAGTGCCGAGAGGTATGACTGTGAGTACTGCCTTAACCTGAATGATTAATTTCCGTTCAGAGACCTGAGAAAATCTTTTAACTATATCTGTAACTGAAAACGTATGAGATTGTCTTTCATGTAACTTCCTTAAGGCTGATTTGTAGCTAACAAAATATTGTATGCAGTTATTTTGTTTTTTTTTTTTTAATATAATTTCTAACTGTTTTGGAGAAAGACAGATGTAAACATAAGACTTTTAATTTTCATATCCATTGTAACATTGTTTTTGTGTAATTGCATTGATTGGTACATGCATTGTAACCTAGAAAATATTAAATAAATCATATGATAGGTTGCTCCCTTTAAATTCAATTGTAAATTTCATGACCGTTATTACCTTCATATGCTGGGAATTCCGGTCAGTGCAGTGGTCTTTAATTAAAGGATTTACATAAAGATTAACAACTGTTTATAAAATTTTGATATATGCAGTTAAAAGTGGATAGTTCAACAGTTCTAATGCCTTCACCAAATTCGAATTGGATTATTAGTTGTCTGACACAGTCAGATTTCGCTTAGGTGACCGCCATTGCCTGCATCTCCTATAATAAATGAGGACTATGATGGCTGGGCACTTTATTTCGATGTAATATACGGTGGAAATAGGTGGGCTATATTTTTTTGTCTACAAATCAGGAAAGTGTTGAAAAAATCAACACGTTTAATGCAAAGACACAAATCTTGAGTTAACTCCTTGGCTTTCTTTTAAAACCATTGTTTATGGATTGCTGGGTAACGGAAGAGACGATAAATATTTCCATATTGATTACTCAGCTAGATAACTACAAGAACTCAAAATTCACATTTACACTCACATCTCGACTTTTTCCGAGAAAACTGAGGTGCTTGTAGTGACGAATAGGGTGAACGTTTTCACCAGTACATGCTAACATAATGTGTCGTTACCAAGGTTACTGAAACCGCTCAATGTTGGGTGATTTGGTTACTGTTGGTTTCTTTTTTATAGAGACGGATGAGACACCGTACAAAAGGAAAGCATCGTCATCACATTTTGCAGAAATATTTTTTTTTACATTGTAAATATTTACATCTTGGATTACTGTGAAGTATTTTTGTCATTTTATTGGTTTATAAGAATTTTTATGTTATAAAAACTTTAATTGTTCTGAGTGTTATGTTATGTTTGTATTTAAATTGAGCCATAAATGCAAATATCGTATTACTATCTTTGTGTTAGTGCTGCGTATCTAGAAAATATGATGGGATAGAAAGAAGCTAATTTTTCTACTGAATTTAGCACCACAAAATGAGGTAAATCTACCTACTTATACACCAGATACACGAAAAAAGTTTAAATTATTGACTAGTGTCATGTTAGGTGAGAAATACAATTCGTGCAGATCTGTGTTGTGTAACTTTCTACATTCTCCTGTAACTTTATCCCTCTTAGCCCCAAATATTCTCCTAAGCACCTTATTCTCGAGTACCTCAACCTCTGTTCCTCTCTCAAAGTGAGAATACAAATTTCACAACCATACAGAACAATCGGTAATATAACTTTTATAAATTATAACTTTTAAGTTCTTTTGAAAGCAGACTAGATGGCAAAATCTTCTCAACCGAATAATACAGGCATTTCTCATATTTATTCGGCGTTTAATTTCCTCTCGAGTGTCATTTATATTTATACTGTTGCTCCAAGATATTTGAATTTTTCCTCCTTTTCAAAGTATAAATTTTCAATTTATTTAAATAATTGATTAAATGGCGATCTTACTCGTGTTAATTATGTAAGCATGTGCTGCTTACAGCTGTTACGGTGCTACTTGACACCATCCTCAAAGCCTTCTGTGTCTCGGCGTCATCTCAACTTCGCTGCCTGTTCTGTGGATGCGTTCGTGTGATGAATAGTTGTGTCAAATAGTGTGTGTGTTCTGAAGTTGATGAAATGCCTGTATTATTTGGTTGAGATGACGCCGAGACACAGAAGGCTCTGAGGTTGGTGTCAAGTAGCACCGAAACAGCTGTAAGCCGCACATGCTTACATAATTAACACGAGTAAGATCGCCATTTAACCAATTATTTATACGTATTCAAGTGTTAAAAGTAGTGTACGAAAGATTCAACACATTTTAAGTTTTATTAGCAATAGAAAAACGTAATTCATTTCTCTTCTTACATGAAATCTAAGAGTAACTTGATATTTCAAAATGTATCCATTACATTAAGTCTCCTCACATAGTTTGAGTTAAAGGTCACTATGACGCACGGTTATCCCTCACTAGAGATCTAAAATCGCATAAATTAGTGCAGAAGTGTTTGTTAAAATACTTCAGAAGTTGCAGAGGACTGCTTGGATAATAATTACATTACAACATACGAGGTGGAAGTACTGTCATTAGAGTGAAGAAACAGTGTGACGTAACAATCCTTTTGTAACTTGTAAGCACACGTATGAGGGCCCTCAATCACGCAACCAGATGTGACGGCCTCGTGATATGTCAAGCAAATGGCGATTGTTTTGATAAGTGAGGTGTAGTACCTCGATATACTGCTGCAGAATTTTGGAGTGCCAGGTAAGAGCAACGATGTGGAATATAGATTTATGAAAGATTGCAATGTGTGTGACTGAATGACTGACTGGATGATTCACTGATTGACAGTCTTAATGAAATAAACATTGGACGATATTTTTGACTGACTTTTCCTGGCTTTATTATTACTTATGAGACTATAACTTTATACTGATCGACTCTGTGTTTCTGCCGAGTTCATTTGAAAAGGGTATCCTTTGAGACACATCACACAGGGTAGCTCAATCGGTAGAGAGTTGGCGCGCTCAGCCAAAGATCCCGGGTTCGATACTCGGCCCCGGAAAAATTTTCCCTTGGAATTATTCACGTCAGCTATACAGGGAGCTACACTTTGAAGCCAGATTTGCACAATACATACCAGGAAACCACAATTTAAGTCTCACAGTATGGTACTCTGTATAGCTCAATTGATGAATTGCATATGGTGTAAACTGTATACTACTCCGTATAGCTCAACTGATGAATTGCATATGGTGTAAACTGTATACTACTCCGTATAGCTCAATTGATGAATTGCATATGGTGTAAACTGTATACTACTCCGTATAGCTCAATTGATGAATTGCATATGGTGTAAACTGTATACTACTCCGTATAGCTCAATTGATGAATTGCATATGGTGTAAACTGTATACTACTCCGTATAGCTCAATTGATGAATTGCATATGGTGTAAACTGTATACTACTCCGTATAGCTCAATTGATGAATTGCATATGGTGTAAACTGTATACTACTCCGTATAGCTCAATTGATGAATTGCATATGGTGTAAACTGTATACTACTCCGTATAGCTCAATTGATGAATTGCATATGGTGTAAACTGTATACTACTCCGTATAGCTCAACTGATGAATTGCATATGGTGTAAACTGTATACTACTCCGTGTAGCTCAACTGATGAATTGTTTATGATTATAAATTGAATTAATCTACTTGATATTAATTGCACAAATTTGTATACCTTAATGAAAGTATGCTACTTTGTATTGTATATAATTCTATAGTTGTGGCCGATGAATTGCATATCCTTTAAATTGAATAGTAATCTATAGGGTAAACATTGGTAATTTCGTGGAAGTGGTTATTTCGTGATACTTTTTCTTTGCTCTTTTGTGAACTAACCAATGGTGTTACGAGATCCAAATTTCCGTCAAGGGATTGCATATGTTGTCCAGTTTCCAGAAACATACAGCTAAGCTTTGTGTGACTATTGTAGTTGCTTCAGTGAGCTTTTATGTTTGGAGAGAGCAAGTTTGCGTCGACTTCTCACGCATACAAATTTTGTGGATGTTTGTAATTACATTACAGGCTTATTACTAAAGGTAAGCATATGATAGGCTATTTGGTACAAAGATTTATTGTATCTTCATGAAATTTTAGGAAATGTTTTTGGAATTTTAGATACATCTGTAGTCGCCATATAGGCTTAGCTTTACTGATAGAAATCTTAGCTGTTTGAGGGGAACTTTTGTTGAGCATTAACTGTTACAATTTTTAAAATAGTATAAAATGTATTACAATAGGAATTTTAGAAATCTGAAGACAAGATGTGATAACAAAAAAGAAAACGGAGACGCAATGGGTTCAGTGTAGCTTCTGTTTGATTTGTTATCTTGCTAAGTGTCAATGATAAGTGCTAGATGACGTACTTGCAAGAATTGTGACAGAAGATGGAACATGGCTCCACTATTTTGGACCGGAGACAGAGGCAGACAATGGGGTGGCATCATGCAAATTCACCAAAGAAATAGAAATTCAAAATTACACCTTCGGCAGGAAACGTTATGGCTGCTGTGTTTTTCGATTCAGAAGGACTCTTGCTTGTGGACATCATGCCACACGGATCCACCATTAATTCTGACGCGTATGTTGCAACTCTCAAGAAACTTCAAGCTCGACTGAGTCGTGTTCGACGACATCTGGAGAAGCAAGATGTTCTGCTATTACAAGACAACGCACAGCCATATGTCAGTCATAAGACCACAGACCAGATCAGAAAATTCGGATAGACAACACTGAAACTTTTCCTTACAGTCCTGAACTGGCACCGTGCTATTACCATCTCTTTGGTAAACTGAAGGATCCCATCGCGGGACGAGGTTAGAAGATGACTCCCTTGTGCACGCTGCTAAAGAGTGGCTCAGATGTGTTGGTCCAGACTTTTACCATGCTGGTCTACAGGCCCTCGTTCCTAGGTTACGTAAGGCAGTTGAAAGGGACAGGGATTATGTGGAAAAGTGACATTTTGTTCCTTAAGGATGCGTCTACATTCTGTGAAAATATCAAAGCTGTAGGATAAAAATATAATTTTTAAACAAACGTTATGCATTACTTTTGGAGTTACCCTAGTAATATAGTCTATAGTAAAGTCCGAAATAAAAGTGTTTACCCTTTCAGGGCAAAGAAGATCCCTTTTCAATTTCAATTTTTACTTTGATTTCATTCTTATTATGTGCTGATATGTATTTCTATGTTTTCTTGCTATGAATATTAGACGGAATTACTATGTTTGAAGTCTGGTAACAATAAATGAGAATTTCATTTGACTTTAATGAATTTTTCCACAATTCTTCTACCTCTCACGAAATTATCAATGCAATATCACGAAATTACCAAGGTTATCACGAAATAATCAACCTTTCAGCTTAAGTTGTAAAAGTGGTTTTTGGCACATACTCAAGAACGTAGCCAATCTGATATGTCTCCAGATTTGTACAGCAAGTTATCGTCTTTTAGATGAAAAAATCGAAATAAAGGATATATTTACACATTTGCATTTTAAATTAGTTTTCATGAAATTATCACGAAATTACCAATGTTTACCCTATAGCTCTATTGATAAATTGTTTGTGTTTGTAATTTGACGTAGTTTGCATGATATGTATTATCAATTTCTGTAGGTTATATCACAACTGGTTGAATTGTTTATGCCTTAAATTTAATTAACATACTTGTTTTGTATTATACATATAGCTCAACTGATGAATGATCGTTTGCGTTTGTAAATTTAATAATCTGATTGGCTATGTATTGTATACTTTTAGTAGAGCCATCGATGTAGCTCAGTCGGCAGACTCGCTGGGCTGCTGATCCGGAACTGCGTTCGGGCTTGGGTTGGATCCCCCTTTGGTCTTTGGTTTCTTCCGAGGTTTTCCACAGCCGTGAAACTGAAGCCGGAATGTCTATGGCGAGTCTATGGCGAGTCCTTGGCATCAACCCCTTTGATTTGGTTACCTGGTTGGGGTTTTCCGAGGTTTTCCCCAAACCAAAAGGCAAATGCCGGGTAATATTTTGGCGAATCCTCGGACCTCACCTCATCTCACTACATCTCGCCAAAATATTGTAAAAAATTGCACAAAATTGTAAAAATTGTAGAAAATTAGTAAATTGTAAAACTATAAAAATTTGTAAAAATTGTAATTGTAATATTGTAAAATTTTCACTTGTTCCACATATTAAAGCTTCATTGCTCATGTAAGATTTATGGAATAAAATAAATGAATGAATGAATAGTGTGCACTCAATGCTAGGTCTTTGCCGTTCTTGTCAAATCACTTGGGGTATGTGGATATAAAGGGAATAATTGAGCCGGGGTGTAGTATAGTTCCTGGGTAGCTCAGTAGGTAGAGCATTGACGCGTTTAGTCAAAGGTCCCGTGTTCGATACAGGGCTTAAGCTGGAAAATAATTGTAGCAAAAATGCACAAACGTAAAATTTGTGCAAATTGCGAAAAGTTTGCGGAATATTATAAATAATTCTACAGAAAAATAAAATTAATAAAGAATGTAGAAACAAAAAGTTATGTAAACTGTTTCTTGGAGTTTTATTACTTTCAATCCATCTCACCACACTCTAGACATACTTATGTAAGTAAATCATTAGACGTAAGTATGTTTAGAATCAATTATTCCTGAACTTACATCAAATTAAAGTACATTATTTTATGGGAACCCTAAATATTGAAATTCTTTACTAGTATGCCCTTCAAGATTTATTGTTAGCAGAATGCTAACTCTTTTTACTGAAAGACGGTTTTTAATTCCAGTTTTTACAAGATTCATACAACTAAATTGTAGCTCACGATTTACAGTATGCGATGGAATTTGTATAAATAAATTAGAAGAAATTGTTCACTTAACTTACACGAATTGCACCAACTCTTTGAAATCAATTCCTGAACATTTATTGCTCAACACCTTTTTGAACATTGCCCATGCCATTTAAATCCATATTAGTTCAAACACATCTCTAATTTTGCTGGCATTCTATGCCCAAGGTTGAGGGTTCGATCCCGGACCATGTCGATGGCTTTTAAGTTTGCTTAAATGCGACAGGCTCATGTCAGTAGATTTACTGGCATATAAAACAATTCCTGCGGGACAAAATTCCGGCACATCCGGTGACGCTGATATAACCTCTGCAGTTGCGAGCGTCGTTAAATAAAACATAACATTAACATCTCTGATTTCATTTTCTACGTTACCATCTTCGTTTCTGAAGTCCAATGTGGTTGTCGCATTTTTGCACATTTACATTCAAAGTTTGTTGCATTTTTAGAAGTCGAGTAGCAAAATGCGACAAATGCGACTGTGGCTTAAATCTTGGTTCGATACCCGGACCCGGACCCGGAGCAATTTTTTCCATAAAATCATTCAAAGATGGGATGACCCACACCTTTGTTACCAGAATAAGCGTTAGGATCTAAGCCTGGCATTTGATAATGGTGATGATGATGATGATGATAATGATGATGATAATGATGGTGATGATGATGATGATGATGATGATGATGATGATGATGATGATGATGATGATGAAGGTAAGAGGTCGAGAACACTGAATTACTTTTGTGCCGAGATTTCGAATATAAAAGAGAGATTTGTTGGTGTGTGAGAAAACATTTTCCTCGGATTTCTTCCAGCACACCAGCAACACTCGAGCTGTAAAAGGAGCTGAACTATGACGTAGATTAAACGTCAACAATGAGACACTCCCCGTTGTTAGGGGAGTGGATGACGTCTCATTAGCTTTGTTAAGACGAAGGTTGCTTCGTAATTGCTTGCCTCGCACGCACTTCGGTCTACCTGGCAGAAAATAATTCTCCCGGTCCAGTTTCACTGACGTAAGTACAAACAGTAAGACAGTAAGACAACTCTTACGTGTGAATTGGGTACGATTGCGGGATCGAGAGGTTAATACCCAGTCTAGTAACTATGGAGAGATAAATGTCGAAATATGAAACCCAAAAATGTGGCTAAGGTGAATGATACCCTAAATCACAATTATATACCCAGATAGCTCGGCCTTATAGGTTTTGAGGTTAACAACTTTTGTCAGGTTTACTATGCTGCCATCTAGTGGTTAGATAAGGAGTCACGTCATAATTCCCATTTGAATTGCATTAGCGACTGTACTGCCATCTCGTGTTCGTTTACGGCGGACGGGTGGCGATCCTGGCGGTTGTTTTCTTCAAAGTGCTGCCGATTTGAACATAGGGATGAGTTATCTGTTACATATATGATCTAGGATGATACCAAGTAGTGACTGTACAGCCGATAATAATAACTATCGTCTTCAAATAACACACAGGCTTTTTAATAACGAAGGCGAGGCCTGAAAGAGATAATTTGAATTATTAGTAGACGAGTAGATGATAATAAGGAATATGCTACTGGAGTTAAATGTCAGCTGTAAGCAGTATGGGATGAAGATAAATGCCAACAAGACGAAGACCATGGTTATAGGAAGAAAAATAAAGAAGATAAACTTGCGAATTCTAAATGAGGCAGTAGAGCAAGTGGACAGCTTCAAATACTTGGGGTGTACTATAAGCACTAACATGAGCTGCTGCCAGGAAGTCAAAAGGAGAACAGCAACGGCCAAGTAAGTGTTTAAGAGAAAAAGGAGCATCTTCTGCGGACCTCTGGAAAAAAAACTAAGGAAGAGACTAGTGAAGCGCTTTGTGTGGAGTGTAGCATTGTATGGGGCAGAAACATGGGCATTACGACGAAGTGAAGAGAAGTGAATAGAAGCATTTGAAATGTGAATATGGAGAAGAATGGAGCGTGTGAAGTGGACAGACAGAATAAGAAATGAAACTGTGTTGGAAAGAGGGAGTGAAGAAAGAATGATGCTGAAACTGATCAAGAAGAGGAAAAGGAATTGGTTGGGTCATGGCTGAGAAGAAACTGCATAGTGAAGGATGCACTGAAGGGAATGGGAAACGAGTGAAGAGTTCGGGACAGAAGAAGACATCAGATGATAGACGACATTAAGACATATGGATCATATGCGGAGACAAAGAGGAAAGATTCGAGAATGCTGGGTTTGCAGTGGAAGCCCTGTAAGAAATTGTACAGTGAAATAAAAATAAACCGCCTTGACATAATAAAAAAATTAAATACTTCTCTACTTTCGCGGCATCAACTGTGGAAGGATGGAGAAAATAGTAACGGCATCTGTAACTAACCTTGTCCCCGTCCTCTGTCTCCTATCACTTATCTAACCCATTTACTTATTCGACTTTAACCTTGTCACATCCTCGGCCTCATATCACTTACCTAATCCCTCATATAATCCATTTTAACCTGATCATATACCTCTGTCTCATGTCACTTATCTAACCCTTTATTTAACAGAATCTAACGTCATATTTCTCGGCACAATATCACTTATCTATTCCCTCATCTAACCCACTATATCCTTGTCACATTATCGGCATCATTTCACTCTCTTATCTCCTTATTTAACCCACTCTAATCTTGTCACATCCCCTACCTCTTGTCACTTATTTATGGATAATTTCTCATATAATCTACTTCAATCTTGTCTTATTCTACGGTTACATGTCACTTATCTACTCGTATACTCTCATGTAACTCACACTAACCACGTTACGTTTCTCGGACTCATGCCACTTAGCCCTCATCTCACCTAACCCACTAACCCTGTCACTTATACGATACTCATATAAGTCACACTAACCTTGTCATATTCCTCGGCCCCATGTCATTCATCTAATCCTTTACTTAACTGACTCTAACTCTCTCCCATTCTCTACCTCACGTCGCTTACTTAACTCCTCATATGACCCACACTAACCTTGTCATATTTCTTGGCCTCATGCCACATAGCTCTCTTCCCACCTAACTCACCCTAAGCCTGTCACATTTCTCTGCCTCATATCACTGAGCTACCTCATCGTACCCAATGTGATCTTGTCACATTTCTCTGCCTCATGTCACTTATCTATCTCATCTTACCCAATGTGATCTTGTCACATTTCTATGCCTCATGTCACTTATGTCATCTTACCCAATGTGATCTTGTCACATTTCTCTGCCTCATGTCACTTATCTATCTCATCTTACCCAATGTGATCTTGTCACATTTCTGTGCCTCATGTCACTTAGCTATCTCATCTTACCCAATGTGATCTTGTCACATTTCTCTGCCTCAATTCACTTATCTATCTCATCTTACCCAATGTGATCTTGTCACATTCCTCTGCCTCATGTCACTTATCTATCTCATCTTACCCAATGTGATCTTGTCACATTTCTCTGCCTCATGTCACTTAGCTATCTCATCTTACCCAATGTGATCTTGTCACATTCCTCTGCCTCATGTCACTTATCTATCTCATCTTACCCAATGTGATCTTGTCACATTTCTCTGCCTCAATTCACTTATCTATCTCATCTTACCCAATGTGATCTTGTCACATATCTCTGCCTCATGTCACTTACCTATCTCATCTTACCCAATGTGATCTTGTCACATTCCTCTGCCTCATGTCACTTATCTACCTCATCTTACCCAATGTGATCTTGTCACATGCCTCTGCCTCATGTCACTTATCTATCTCATCTGACCCAATGTGATCTTGTCACAGTTCTCTGCCTCATGTCACTTATCTAACTCATCTTACCCAATGTGATGTTGTCACATTTCTCGGCCTCATGTCACTTAGCTATCCTCTGATGTAATTCAATCTATACTGACCTAATCTAATCTATAACTCACAATATTTACGGAAATTGAAAGTACACGCCTACGAATGGTAAAACACAGTGCAACATTATGTCCACGATCAGACACTATCACCAATATGTGCCAAAGACGGTAAATCCGCGGTGCAGTTAAAGTAAATAATTATAATCCTTCTTTTTCTGCTGTTCAGCTCTGGAAATGTGACCAGTTCTGGCATAAGCTCATGAATATATTATCCCTTTGTAAGACTCATCTGCAAAAGCTCTTCCCCAGACTTTAGCATTATAAAATTGCATTTATCAGATTCAAACCTCTTGGAATTACTTTCATAAGCAACTCGGGTTGTTTCCCAGTATTGCAAATCCTTCATAAGCAAAATTCTGCGAATCACACTTCAACATATAAAGTTGTCTTATCGTGTCTAGCCAATCTTATGGAAAATGTTTCCTCAATACTCTCTAGACTGTTGTAGGCATGTTTAATAGAAACACTGTTTTGTCTCTGCAGCAAATTTTGCCTTAATTTTGTGTTCTTCGAAATTGGTCTCAGAACCCGTACTTTAAGAAATTTATTGGAGTTTTCTTGACTTTACTAATGAGTCTCATTCTCTTCTAACACGTTATTAAAGTATTGAAAGACTTCTCTTTATGATTCAAGTCATTTCTTTTCCTTCCTCATTTACGAATTAGTATATTACTGTTTATGTAATGCAGATTTTCACACATACAAGGGATAACCAGGGAGAAAGGAACTGCTGCCAAAATCCCTTTGTGGAAAGTGCAAGGTTGTGGGTCTAGTGCAAGGTTTTTGTAATTGCCCTTTATTGCGTATTTTAGCTATTCATAATGTCTTTTTGCCTGCCTATTTTAGCTATTTATGATGCCTTTTTGCTTGCCTATTTTAATGATTCATAATGCCTAAACTTCCGGTCTCTGCTTATGACAATTTTTTAATGGAAGCTCATTTACAAAATGAAAACTCTGTAGAACGTGTTAAAAGTGCATTCGTAAGTTTTGTGGTAAACATCCGGATTCTTTCGCCCTCAAATTATAAATGGATCCCTCTCTCTCTCTCTTTTCTCTCTCTCTCTCTCTGTCTCTCCAGTTTTATACAGTAGCGTGCAAATTAATCCGAACAACGTAAGTACTTATGCAAAAACACTCAAACGGGATAAAAAAAGGATCTAAGACATACCTCAGTAATCTATGTGGCCTCCCTTGTTCCTAATAACAGCTCTGAGACGATTTGGCACGGATTCCACTAATTTCCCACAAATATTCTTCATTTCTTCATCGCGAAACCATACACCAATGAGGGTAGAAATCATCTTCTCCTTTGTAAAACAATCCATTTTTTGCATTCTTCTTTTGCAAATTGACCACAAGTTCTCAATGGGGTTGATGTCGGGTGAGTTGCCTGGCCAGGGGAGTACCTGAATATTCTTCTTGTTGAAGAATTCTGTAGTTTTTCGAGACGTATGGCATGGTGCCAGGTCTTGTTGGAACACACCTCTGCCATCCGGAAATGATTTTTGCAGCTGGGGTACGATTCTGGTTTCCAATAAGTGAATATATTTGTCAGAATTCATCATTCCCTTGATAGGTATTAATGCTCCAGGCCCTTCATGTATAAAACTACCCCAAAACATTACTTTAGGGGGTATTTGGGTGCTTGTTGGAGATGAGCTGCTGTTACTTTTTCCGATCCTTTCCGTACGTAAGAAACACGGTGGCCGTGGACTTCGAAATGAGACTCATCGGAAAAAAGTACATTCTTCCAGTCATTCACTGTCCAGTGTTGATGTAATTTTGCCCACATTAAGCGTTTTTTGCACATAACAGGGGTTAGCAGTTTCTTCTTAATAGGCTTACGAGCCCTTCGTCCAGCTTCCAAAAGTCTACGCCGCACTGTTGTGACGTGAATATTCGCCCCAGTGGTAGCCATTAACTCGCGGGTTAAGTCGACAGCAGTTAGTCTAGGATTTAATTTACTTTTCCTGACAATTAAACGATCATCTGCAGGCGAAGTCTTCCTTTTCCGGCCACAGTTTCCTTTTTTCTGGGGTGTGATGGATCCAGTCTCCCTGTATCGTTTTATTATCGAATTAACAGTAGCCAAACCGATGTGACATTCTGCAGCAATTTGCCTCTGTGTCATAGAAGAATGCTCTGCTAATGTTATAATTTTAGACCGTTTTCGTGGAGTTGTATCCATTTGTAAAGGCGACAGAATGTACACAGGATTTCAGTATTAAATCTTCAACACAACTGAAATGCTTATAAGTACAAAACGACAGGCAAAATGTCACATATTATAAAAAAAATAATAACGACAGACCTTCAACAATGGAATTACACGTACTACAGATGTCAATTAAAGCGGTATGAGCAGCTGTGAGGCCAACAATGACAGAAAATGTAAAAATATGTCGTGTTCGGATTAATTTGCACGCTACTGTATTAGAATGTTGGAAATTAAAATGTTTGTTTACTACACATTAGAGCCAGTTTCAAAATAACGTCATAGATTACATAGTTCAAGCATTACATATTCAATGCAATCTCTTTAATTATACCCTGTAGATAAGAGAAGGTCGTAGATTGCGTTGTCGTTTTGCCTACTAATTAGCTTGGAATTATGGCACTCCTCCACGACTGGGGCTTAATGTGGCTACATCGCACTGACCTCACGTTCTCATGGGTGCGATTGGTAAAGTGGCATAAGGAACTAATCACTCTTCACACCTTGCACTTCTGGCCTGCCCGCAAGCTACTATAACTCGGTTAAAACTTGCGAGGACACTGTACGGAGTTCCGTTATCTATCACGACCAAACCCTGGGGGTTGCTGCAGCATCCAAACCTCCCACCAAAGCCCTTCCCCAACCCTACGAAATAATAATGGCAAGACGCAGAAATTGCATCCACTTGAGACCTGATAACTTGTAAAATGTGATTAGTTTGCTACAAGGTACAAACATGGTGCGTTTGGCTCAAGTTTCGTTGAATAGTCCAGACTTAATTTTGTACAGGGATGTTTCAGAGTCAGCAGTTTGCTGCTGCGGAGGGGTGGTTAGAAAGTCGATATGCAAGGGTTTACGAGCCAGGGTTTTAGCTTGGATGGAAAACAAGAATTAGATCTCAACGTAACATAATTTGCTTTCTAGCTTTATCCTGTGACCTGTGTGTACTATCCTGTTACTAGTTTTCTACGGTAAAAGCCAAGACTTATTTAAGGACAAGAAGAATGAAAATTTTCACAATTAATAACAATGAATACAGCAATTATAAGAGTTCCCCGAATTATAATGACTGTCAAAATGGTAGTATAATCAATATTGTACACTGTATAAGTCAGAAATTAAGTTGAGGACATTTAGTAGAGTTTGTCAGCTGTTCAGTATGTTTTACCTTAGTTGAAAACATTGGATTTCCTTCAAAAGTATAATAGATAGGCAACGTTTCATATTGCAATACGAGATTGGAAAGTTGTCAAACGAGGCAGCAGGCCAAGTTTGATAACCAGTGGAGTATTGTTATATGATTTTACGATAATTATATCGTACAATATTTCAATCACTTTGATAAAAAATAAATAATTTTTTAATAAAAGTAATTGTATCATTTGTGTTAGTTTTTAACATGTGTTTTGTGGAGAGGCGATTGCATTATTATTAGTTTTGAACATGTGTTTTGTGGAGAGACAATTGCATTATTATTAGTTTTGAACATATGTTTTGTGGAGAGACAGTTGCATTATTATTAGTTTTGAACACGTGTTCTGTGGAGAGACAATTGCATTATTATTGATTCTGAACATGTGTTTTGTGGAGAGACAATTGCATTATTATTAGTTCTGAACATGTCTTTTGTGGAGAGACAATTTGATTATTATTAGTTTTGAACATGTGTTTTTTGGAGAGAGAATTACATTATTATTAGTTTTGAACATGTGTTCTATGGAGAGACAATTGGATTATTATTAGTTTTGAACATATGTTTTGTAGAGAGGCGATTGCATTATTATTAGTTTTGAATATGTGTTTTGTGGAGAGACAATTGCATTATTATTAGTTCTGAACATGTGTTCTATGGAGAGACAATTGGATTATTATTAGTTTTGAACATGTGTTTTGTGGAGAGACAATTGGATTATTATTAGTTTTGAACATGTTTTTTGTGGAGAGACAACTGCATTATTATTAGTTCTGAACCTGTCTTTTTTGGAGAGATAATTTGATTATTATTAGTTTTGAACATGTGTTTTGTGGAGAGACAATTGCATTATTATTAGTTTTGAACATGTGTTTTGTGGAGAGACAATTGGATTATTATTAGTTTTGAACATGTGGTTTGTGGAGAGACAATTAGATTATTATTAGTTTTGAACATGTGTTTTGTGGAGAGACAATTGGATTATTATTAGTTTTGAATATGTGTTCTGTGGAGAGGCAATTGGATTATTATTAATTTTGAACATGTGTTTTGTGGAGAGACAATTGGATTATTATTGGTTTTGAACATGTGTTCTGTGGAGAGACAATTGGATTGTTATTAGTTTTGAACATGTGTTCTGTGGAGAGACAATTGGATTATTATTAGTTTTGAACATGTGTTCTGTGGAGAGACAATTGCATTATTATTAGTTTTGAACATGTGTTCTGTGGAGAGACAATTGCATTATTATTAATTCTGAACATGTGTTTTGTGGAGAGACAATTGCATTATTATTAGTTCTGAACATGTCTTTTTTGGAGAGACAATTTGATTATTATTAGTTTTGAACATGTGTTCTGTGGAGAGACAATTGCATTATTATTAGTTTTGAACATGTGTTTTGTGGAGAGACAATTGGATTATTATTAGTTTTGAACATGTGTTTTGTGGAGAGACAATTGGATTATTATTAGTTTTGAACATGTGTTCTGTGGAGAGACAATTGCATTATTATTAGTTTTGAACATGTGTTTTGTGGAGAGACAATTGGATTATTATTAGTTTTGAACATGTGTTTTGTGGAGAGACAATTGGATTATTATTAGTTTTGAACATGTGTTCTGTGGAGAGACAATTGGATTATTATTAGTTTTGAACATGTGTTTTGTGGAGAGAGAATTGGATTATTATTAGTTTTGAACATGTGTTTTGTGGAGAGACAATTGCATTATTATTAGTTTTGAACATGTGGTTTGTGGAGAGACAATTGGATTATTATTAGTTTTGAACATGTGTTTTGTGGAGAGACAATTGGATTATTATTAGTTTTGAATATGTGTTCTGTGGAGAGACAATTGCATTATTATTAGTTTTGAACATGTGTTTTGTGGCGAGACAATTGCATTATTGTTAGTTTTGAACATGTGTTCTGTGGAGAGACAATTGCATTATTATTAGTTTTGAACATGTGTTCTGTGGAGAGACAATTGCATTATTATTAGTTTTGAACATGTGTTTTGTGGAGAGACAATTGGATTATTATTAGTTTTGAAAATGTGTTTTGTGGAGAGACGATTGCATTGTTATTAGTTTCATCCTGCGAGATGCGATTCGTTTGTTTGTTTTGTTTGTTTTGAACACGATATGTTTTTGTTTATAACAGATGATCAGCAGTACTAGGAGAAATAAACAAACATTGTTAAAATGAATTCAAACCAGGATTCAGATATTGAAAATGCTGCAAATTCTGTAATTGAATATTTAGTGCCATCAAAATCCCACGTAATGTATGAAGTGGAATAAAAAAAAAATTGAAGAGTGGTGTTCCATGAAAAATATGTCGTCCTCACACGCAAACAATTATAGCAGTATAATTACCTTACTAGTTGCGTAATAGAAGTATCATTATCTAACTAGTTACGTAATGAATGTGTTTACAACATTTTTATTAATGACGTAAAGTCCATATTACATAATCAAAGTGGATATTAACATACCCTCTTGAGTTAATTTACACCTGCAGTAAGCGGCTAGGATTACTTCCTTAGAGTTGGCAATAATTATAACATTGAAGTGAAAATTTATGAAAATTTGAATTTTGTTTTCGTTTGGTACCATTTTCTCATGAACTGATACTTTAAAACTCGATAAAAACTTTTATACACATTCTTTATTAATAGTTTGACTTTGGAGGTGAAATCTTTTTTGATATAAAGTCTTAATTATTATTATTTTTAATTTCTTTATCCGCTTACTCTCTTCCTTTCTGGGTCTTATAAGTCATTGCCCTTAGCGAAAGGGTAATTTTGTGGATCATACACGAGACATGGACAAGGAAGGGACTTCCTTGGTGAGGGATCAGCTAGATGCAAGGACCACCGCCTAACAACAACAATGTGCAAGTTACATTTCAAAGCACCCCTCAGAAGTCGATAGGTCGTGCTTCACGGGAACTACATATACCTAAATCAAACAGCCGTAAGGTCTTAACACACCAATAATTAAGGCATGGTCTTTACTGATAGATGAACAAATGATAAGTAAACTTGCTCAGTACACCAATATCAAGATCACGGAACTCTGTTTCAGTTGGATTTTTTCCTTTGGGGGTAGGTCAAGGACCGTGTCTGCGAAACCCCGTTCCTGATCTTGTCACACTTCCTAGACGGATAGTTGAAGTTGTGGAACAGTTGATGTTGCTATGCTGCGGAGCTTATGAATAGATTGAATATCGTCTAGACATCCTGAGGTCAACGAGAGGGGCGCATGTGGAAGTGCTCTGAATGAAAAGAAAACTTTGAAAGATTTAGAACATGTGCAGAAAACCGTATTGCTGTATGTCATGTAGTTTCTGAGCAATGATTAATTACACTAGTAATTTTGCTACAGAGAAACTGTTTATATTTTTCAGTTCCCCACTATGGATAGTTACAAAGTCCGTATATAGTTTCGTTTTACACGTCCAATTTTCTAAAAAAATTTTTTTAATTCATGAAAATGCCTGAATACTGAAATTAGTATAATCTATACACATCCTTAGATAATTACATTATTATTACGTTAAAGTTTCTAATTTAGACACAATGGAATCATTAAAATGTTATAAAACAACAAAAGTAAAAAATTATGAACAAAATATTCCTAAATTTCATTTTTCTTGCTTGATATTACTAGGAAACTTGAAAAAAAAATCATTGCATTTCCACATTTATTCGTATGCCATTCCTTGAACTAGTAGGTACAGGGACATCATTTTACTTTTACTAACATTTGTAATATTAACTTGCCTATACCTCTGGATCAACGCCGTTTGCTACTCCTTTCCACGACTGGAGTTCGATGATACTGACGTAATATACAAACAAATCACTTTACTAGATATAGGAGGGAAGAAAAGTAGTTCATCCATTTACGTAAACTAGGAAATATCGCAATTTTCAGTTTGATAATTTTCATTACGTTTTTGTTTAATCAAAATATAGTACAGTATTAACAATAAGTATTTTTACTCAAGAACTGATCTGTCCATGTGGATGTATTCATTATGCAGTGTATATTATACTGTCTACGACACATTAGCGTACAATCTAGAGAATGAAGTTAAATTGAAAAATAATCATAATATGGATATTTAAACACTTTTTTAAAATGGTGGCCGTTCATTTCGATACAGGCTTCAGTTCTAATGTGCATATTATCGCACTATAGACTATTGTACCTAATTCCAATTACCAGTTTCGTTCTTCGTACTAGTAACTCATGTTGAAATAATTCTGTACCTACTCTATAAAAGAGTACGTACTGTAAATTCAATCTTCACTTCTGCCCGATCCGAAAATATAAAATTACTCAGACATACTATCTACTGTCCGTCCAAGTGGTTATGTCATAGGGTCGTAGAAAGGGAGGAAATCACGTGACAGTTAATTACTTAACGAGGCCCTTTTATTTAAGTTATTTTAAACAGTTGTATAATATTACGTAGACGTCCAATTCCTAACAGAAATTAATGTTTTCAGAAAAGAGCTAAGACAGCCCAGCCACTAGCTGGCGAATAAAAGCTGGCGGTGGAAACCGGGATACAACGTAGGCAAATGGACGACAGTACCTGTGCGAAAATGATTCAATATTGTAAGCTCTTTCGTCACTGGAAAACGCGAACATATGTTTGGAACGTACTGTTTGCTATGCCGTAACGCTACTATGACTGTATAAGGCAATTCGGGGGAAGACGCCAGTTGGGGGAAGACGCAACTTTGTTTGCAGTTTTTTTATGTGTCAGCAGTGGTCAGCGCGCACCTTCTAGTTTGAAGAGTGTTGACGGGGTGGACACGTAGCGTGTGCATTTGTGTTAGTTTATCCCTTTTCATCGCCGTTATTTTGAATCTTGTGAGCATATAGTCCGGTGACTACATACTTTATAATATTCCGTTGCTTATATTTAAGCGTCATAGACTGATATTTCATTTTAAATGGAATATCTGCTACATACGTGAGTTGTGCATTTTGTTACGCACACTAGACATGCAGCTACGGCAACAACCTTGCGGCAGTAGGCAAGTAAGTGTGAGTTGCGTCTTCCCCTTGTAAATGGGGGAAGACGCAACATGGTTAAGAAATACATTATTTAACCCGTAAATTATGTTGTGGAAATATTTTTGATAATATTTTACATTATATTATTTTACAGATTCTCTGATACTTTATAAAAGGTATCAAAGGTTAAAAATGTAATTTACATTTCATTTCTATACAGACGATGACTAGAGACTACAAAAGAAAAACAGATCGGACATCTTGGTCAGAATAAAATTTAATTCGAGCTGCTGAAGATGTAAAGTATGGACGAAAATCGTTATAGGCTGCAGTGAGAATGTATGGTATTCCATACAGAACTCTGAAAAGACGGATGGAATCTTCAAACCTTACTAAAGGTTCACCAGGTCCTTCCACTAGCGGAGCATGTGGCAGTAGACCTACATCAACAGTTGCTCCCATCATAACGGATAATGGAATTTCGACTCTGAAAACAGTCAGCTCTATTCCTCAAGTAAGAAAACCTAAACCTTGTGGACGTAAAAACCAAACAGCGGAGGTCATAACTACAGCACAGAGAAGAGACTCTATGCGGAAAAAGGCCAGAAATAAAAAGAAACCTTCCCAACCAAGGAAGAAAAAGAGATGTGGAAGTTCATCTTCTTCCTCTGGTGATTAGTCACGATGACAGTGACAATAGTTGTGATGAGGATGATGATGATTTTTGTATTGCTTGTAATGGACACTTTTACGTTAAGAAAGGTCCCAAGTGTGACTGGATTCAGTGCATCGTGTGCAAGAAATGGTTGCACGAAGATTGCAGTGGTGATAGTTTGCACTGTATGAAATGTGGTGCAGGTTCGTACCAACATTCAGAATTGTGTGCTAATTAATGAATTTTTGCAAAATAATCATGAAACAAATTTATAAATTAGTTTCATAGATGATTCTCCATTGCTGTAATAAAATATATATATATATATATATATATACATATATATATATATATAATATTCCAATGTTTATTTTATGTATGTCATTTAGTGTGTTGTTGCATCTTACCCCATAGCCTACCAAGTGGCATCTTCCCCGTATATATGGGGGAAGATGCCACCCTGACACGAATTCTTTTAACATAAAAAATTGTTAATAATATAGTGTGCTTCGAAAGGAACCAATTATTACACAGAGCCAATTATAATTGAAAAATACGATAAAATTGTTTTTATTGCCGTATCACTTCAGGTTTGAGTTCTATAGCCAAGAAATACCTTAGGTGTGGCGTCTTCCCTCGAATTACCTTATGCGGCCTTGGTTCTGTGTGGAGGACGGTTGAACTTCATTAGTAGAAGGGGTGGGAGTGAAGTACATTAAAAAACTCAGGTACAATAAAAATTGAAGTAAAAATAAAATGATGTCCCTGTATAAGCGTAAAATGTGTGTTTACTTTGTGAAAAAAGTCTCTTCTTAAGTGATGTAATAAAATCACTTCCTGTTGAGGTGCACCGCCAAAGAACACAATTCCAAAAACAGATAATGAAACCGGGGATCAACAGTAGAGATGTATTAGTTATGTAGTAATGCATTCTACTTTCATAATCATTTTTATTTATGTCTTCCTGTTTTCTCATCAGTTACACGTAATTTATTTTTCATTTCTCATTCAGTATTTAAGCTTCTTTGAAAGCAGAAGCAAAGTAGTTTGCGAACAAAATTTCCGTTTTCTACAATGTCACGTCGCGAGTGTGTTACCCATCCCGACTCATTTTGTTATACCTGTGGTAGTTACATACTTTTAAAGTAAAGGAGAAAAATTATTAACAAGCATACATAATATTAATATAATATAGTAATATTGAATTACGTTAATTATATAAAAATAATTTTTTGTAATAAATATCAATACAAATTATTTTTATTAAAAATGTAAGGTTTAATAGTTAATTTTATACTATCGAATGTTATATTACGACGTTAAAATATGTTTTTAAAAATAATATACCTCATTTGACGTTTTTGAAATTCTTGTTTAAATTTGGAACTTTTTCGTTCTTATTTCCAAAAAGTACAGAAAAAAAACCTGGCGCAACAGAAAAATCTGAATACAGGTTCGGATTCAACAACCTTCAATACCTAAAAGTAGTCATATACTGTAAGTTACAGTATCGTATTACATTTATTTTCTTTAAATCATGAACTTTACCAATTTTGACTTTTTAAATTTTTCTTTTCAAAATTACAGAAAAACCTGACGTGATGCAGAAAATATGAATATACATTTGGATTCAGGGCACTTCAGTTAACTAGAATCAGTAATTTTTTCTCTTTTTGTATTTATATGTGCTATCTGGTAGGATGGAAGAGAAGGCCTTATGGCCTTAATTCTGTCAAAATAAATAAATAAAAGAATAAATAAATGAATAAATAAATGAAAGAATAAAAGAATAAATGAATAAATGAATGAATGAATAAATAAATAAATAAACTAATAAATAAATAAAACATTTTATGAAATACATATCAGTGTTATAATTGTACTGGAACTTCATGCACACGGTGTACTTCTATTCCTATACACGCATTCAAGTTTCCTTTGTGACCAGCACTACCAATCAACCGCAGAATACTCTATTATTGTATTCTGCGAAATCTACCGGACCAGTAGGCCTATTCTACAAAACAATAACTCTAAACTCAACACATGGTTGGACTCTGAATTCTTCTGAAGAAGGAATTATTATTCTTACCTAAATTAATTACATTTCTGAATTGAAAAGGAGCTGAAGTTCTTTTTTACTGAGAGAGATACATTAAATATTTTAAAATCTAAACTGTTAAAGCGTCTTCTTATTAAAAACCTCTTGTGAATCTCATACATTTCATAAATGAATATGTTTTACAGTCAAGAAGATTCTTTCTGTGTTTTTTTCTCTTGTTCTTGTATTGGCTGTTTTCTGCAAACATTTAGAGACGAGTTTGAAGCGTTCGGAAAATCGTCGTCATCTGTTATCTCAGGCACTTGACTTTTATCTCCGTCCCCTGGAGGAGTAGCCCCTTCAGGACTATTACTGCCTTCTTTCCGCTTCTTGACTGACAACCACCCTCATCTCTCAGTTGTACGTTGCCCCATCTCTCTCCACGAACTCGGCGCATAAGATACAGGAACTTTTCCTACATCGCATGCATATTGGATTTGTAGACAAAGGTACTTCAGAAGTACTTGGACAAATTTTATATTTTTCTTTGTGGCTCATAAATTTTACTCATAGTGTCTTTTTCCTATATTCCATGAACCAAAGAAAGAAATATTACTAACGTGAATATATTAAAATGCACCTAAAGAGTGATATTTAAGGACATGACCTTCAAGATGATGAATAAGTACTCTGTTTAAAGTAAGAAAAAATAATAAATTAATGTCATGAAACTGCCACATATTTTTCATAACAAGTTTTATTATGGATTTATTAATTTGTCTTACAGAATAATCTCTGTAATGTTGACAATTAATATTTGAGCAGAAAAATTCGCTCCGACACCCAGGATCGAACCCGGGTCCTTGGCTCTACTTACTAAGCGCTCTAACCACTGAGCTACGCCGAATTCAATCCACAGCACCGGATCGAATCTTATTTTACAAACGTAGGGACTAATATCAAAATTCTGTTACAGACAGTTTGTAGAACATGTTTTTGCAAATACGTTGCAAAAAACTAAATGAATCTATCTTTAAAAACGGTTTAGATATATCGGTTTTAGTACAATCCTGCATTGGGTATATTTTTTTTTCAAATTTGGGCCCCCAAATAATTTTTTCTTCCAAAATATTTTTATTTGGCTGAGTTGTCACAGCTATGAGCTCTCTACATACAAAAAATTTATAGTTTACACCAAAAAGGAAAAAAGTTTAAAAAATGCCATCCTCTCCCCTTAATAAACTGTGACAGTGTTCGGAAATCCTGACGTCAGTAGGTAACGAAATCCAGAGGCGAGGCAGTAATAGAATATAGGATGATGAGTAGAGGGAAGTTCTGTGACGAGGAATAGAAATGATTGATGCTGATTTCGTGAAGTGGTTAGGAACTGAAATCGTGAAAACAAGTACGTAATTTGAAGAGGAGTTATGTAAAGTTTTAATAACAATAACAATAACAATAATAATAATAATAATAATAATGGTTTATTTTAACTGGCAGAGTTAAGGCCATTCGGCCTTCTCTTCCACTCAACCAGTATGATAGAAAATTACTACAAGGCTGTGAATATAACATAATTAATACAATACAATACAATTCAAAGCAATACAATACTACAATACAAGACAATATAATACATAATTAATATAATAAAATGACAATTCTTTTAATCTTCACAACACCAATAAAATAATTATGTAATAATAATAATAATAATAATAATAATAATAATAGTCATAACTAAATTAAATTAAATTATTTAACTCGATCACAATTATAACTTCAATTTGACTGCGCCCGTAAGAAATCGTTTAGCCTTTTCTTGAAAGTGGTTATTGTCTGGCAGCCCTTATCTTCTGAGGTAGAGAATTCCATTCACGGGGGACTGAGACAGTAAAAGAGGATGAATAGTGGGATGTTCTATGGGCAGGAATTGCTAGGATTTGGCTCTCCTGTGACCTGGTGTTTAGATTGTGATTGGAGGATAAGTAGTTAAACCGGGAACGAAGATAATTGGAGTAGAAGTGTGGAGAACTCGAAACAGAAGAGAGAGCGAATGAAGTGTTCTACGGTTACTAAGTTGCAGCCAGAATAAAGATTTGAACGAGGGTGTAATGTGGCCAAATTTGTGAGCATTACTGATGAATCTGACACACATATTGTGCACACGCTGCAGCTTGTTCGAAAGGTCAGTTGTCAATTTTGTATAGAAGTGGAAGAGCGTGTATGATTCTTCGTTGCTTTAGACGAGCCCACGAGAGCAGCTAAAGAGACGATGTTATATGGTCAAATTTCCGAATATTACATACGAATCTTGTACATACATTATGAACACGTTGCAATCTCTTATTTAAGTTAGAACTTCAGTTCGTTAACAAGGAATCACAGTAATCGAGATGGGACATCACGAGATGTCTATATAAGATTCTTTTTAATGTAAGTGGTAGAAAATATTCAAAGGGTGGAGCAGCGACAATATCTTCTTGCATATATGGATAACTTGAGTGTTCCAGTTAAGATCATTATCCATGAAGATTCCTAGATTTTTTTTTACTGTTTTATTATATTCAATAACTGTACAATTAAGCATGATGCTAGACAAATTCTTGCAGTCTACAGTACTTATTAAACTTTTGCAGAATAGAATACCATTATAGCGAATCTTCTCTGGGATTTATTCATAAGAGAAGAGAGTGATTTATAACTATGGACGTTAATGAAATAAAAACTGTAATAAAATCATCCAGCCATAAATTCTGTAATAACAGCTAAACAGCACCTTAGGATGTTTTTGCACGAAACTGTTCATGAAATATTACAATACGATAAAGCGAAGAATATCAAGATCAGAGCTTTATTCTTTTCCATTCATTTTTCTCCTTTTTTTCAATTCCAATACAAACCAGAACATTGTGTTTAACATAGTACACGATATCAAACAAGAATACCGTCTACTGTAAGATCGTATTTCCTGAAACAAATTGGAGTTTTTAGCCACAATATCTGAAGCAGCTGTCCTAACATTATATTTCTATAGTAATGCACGCGTGAATGGCTATACACGGGCACAGACACACACGTACACACACAGGGAAATGAGAGGAAGGGAGAGAAGAAGAAATCAATAAAACATTATGGAAATGGAAACAAAACACGGGCTGGTTTTGTATTGAACAGCAGCAATATTGCAAAGAGATGAACAGGAAATAGCTGCAAAGGTTTTCATTTTTTTCTGCCGTAGTAATGGACGTTTTTCGTTTGTTTTAAAAATGGAGAACAAATCAGTTGGAGTGCATGGGATCCGGACATTATTTCAAATAGAACTAGTTATCAGAGGAAGAAATATGGACCGTGCTATTAAAAGCAAGTGATTTCGAAGTGACGGCAGCAATGAAAACCGACAGGAAGGGACCAGCAAAAATACTAACAGAGAGCATAAAATTGCGACCTACGCACCAGAGAGTTTAATGATCTATAAACGGACTAGACGCTGGCAGCAATGTATGAGACGTTTAAGGCACAAATTATCACTACGTAGAAAGCAAGTCACGAGTTCGAAACTAGGTTGCATCACCTCATATTTTCTTTTCACAATAAGGTAAACATTGGTAATTTCGTGGCAGTGGTTATTTCGTGATACTTTTTCTTTGCTCTTTCGTGAACTAACCAATGGTGTTACGAGATCCAAATTTCCGCCAAGGGATTGCATATGTTGTCCAGTTTCTAGAAACATACAGCTACGCTTTGTGTGACTATTGTAGCTGCTTCAGTGAGCTTTTATGTTTGGAAAGAGCAAGTTTGCGTCGACTTCTCAGGCGTACAAATTTTTTCGATGTTTGTAATTACATTACAGGCTTATTACTAAAGGTAAGTATATGTAAATGTAGTTCTGTTTATAAGTATGCATAAGGATGTAAGTATTTGACTTATTTGAACTGTTGTATCAGTGAAGCGAGGTGAGTCAGTGAAGTTATGGTTTTACAGTACAGTGAACAGTTGCGATCAGTGATAATTTATAGCGTCAATGAAATGTGTTCTATAGTGTCAGTGAAATGTGTTACAGAGTGTCAGTGAAATGTGTGCTAAAGTGTCAATGAAATGCGTCATAGTGCCACTACAGGGAATGAGATGAGAGTAAAGTGAAAGACTATTGAAACTTATGTAGGACTTATACATAATTATGTAGGTTTTAATGTAAAATTAGGTATTTTATTTATGTTTTATTATTACTGTGTTAAATTGTATTGTGTATTCTTATTGTGTATTGTGTATAAAATTGTACATGTATTGTAAAATTTTATTGTGTATTGTAAATTTTATTGTGTATTGCTTATCATTTTATTGTGTATTGTTTATATTATATATACCACTGCCACCGGGTGCTTGCCCACTTGCAGTGTAAATAAATACATACATAACATAACATAACATAACATAACATAACATTACATACATGATATTTGGTACAAAGATTTATTATAGCTTAATGAAATTTTAGGAAATTTTTTTGGAATTTTAGATACAGATGTAGTCGCCATATAGGCTTAGCTTTACTGATGGAAATCTTAGCTATTTGAGGCGAAATTTTGTTGAGCATTAAGCGTTACATTTTATACTTTTTAAAAATTGTAGTACAATATGAATTTTAGAAATCTGAAGATAAGATGTGATAATAAAAAAGAAAAGGGAGACGCGACGGGTTCAATGTAGCTTCTGTTTGATTTGTTATCATGATAAGTGCCAATGATAAGTGCTAGATGACTTACTTGCAAGAATTGTGACACAAGACGAAACATGGCTCCACCATTTTGGACCGGATACAGAGGCAGACAATGGAGTGGCATCATGCAAATTCACCAAAGAAATCGAAATTCAAAAGTACACATTCGGCAGGAAACGTTATGGCTGCTGTGTTTTTCGATTCTGAAGGACTCTTGCTTGTGGACATCATGCCACACGGAACCACCATTAATTCTGACGGGTATGTTGCAACTCTCAAGAAACTTCAAGCTCGACTGAGTCGTGTTCGACGACATCGGGAGAAGCAGGATGTTCTGCTATTGCACGACAACTCACAGCCATATGTTAGTCACAAGACCACAGACCAGATCAGAAAATTCGGATAGACAACACTGAAACAATCGCCTTACAGTCCTGAACTGGTACCGTGCGATTACCATCTCTTTGATAAACTGAAGGATCTCTTCGCGGAACGAGGTTAGAAGATGACTCCCTTGTGCACGCTGCTAAAGAGTGGCTCAGACGTGTTGGTCCAGACTTTTACCGTGCTGGTCTACAGGCCCTCGTTCCTAGGTTACGTAAGGCAGTTGAAAGGGACGGGGATTTTGTGGAAAAGTGGCATTTTGTCCCTAAAGGATGCATCTACATTCTGTGAAAATAGCAAAGCTGTAGGATAAAAATATAATTTTTAAACAAATGTTATGCATTACTTTTGGAATTACCCTAGTAATATAAGCTATGGTAAAGTCCGTAATAAAAGTGTTCACCCTTTCAGGACGAAGAAGATCCCTTTTCATTCTTATTGCATTCTTATTATGTGTTGATATGTATTTCTATGTTTTCTTGCTATGATTATTAGACGGAATGGCTATGTTTGAAGTCTTGTAACAATTAACGAGAATTTCATTTGACTTTAATGAATTTTTCCACAATTCTTCTACCTCTTGCGAAATTATCAATGTAATATCACGAAATTACCAAGGTTATCACGAAATAACCAACCTTTTAGCTTAAGTTGTAAAAGTAGTTTTTGGCACTTGTTCAAGAACGTGTCCAATCTTTTATGTCTCCAGATTTGAACAGCAAATTATCGTCTTTTAGATGAAAAAATCGGAATGAGGATATATTTACACATTTGCATTTTAAATTAATTTTCATGAAATTATCACGAAATTACCAATGTTTACTTTATAACATCCTACGTTGTTTCAGATGAAGGCCCAATGACACCTAAGAAGTTCACTGGTGTATTAGTGTCGCCCACAGTCGGCAATCTACATTTATAGATGTGATTTCTAACTGTTAAATTAAATTATGTTCTAATTAAGGACGTTCACAACTGCCGAGGTTATATCAGCGTCTCCGGAGTGCCGAGATTTTGTCTCGCATGAATTCTTTTACATGCTTAAATCTACTGACATGAGACTATCGCATTTAATGGAAAATATAGGTCCAAAGTGACCAAAAATCACATTTTTTTTTAAATTAGTCTAAAAATATTACATAGTATTGGGAATATTTCAACAAAATTTTACGGCCCAAATGTTAATCTAAATGGGTTTCAATCAAGAAGCGCCACAGAGCAGTTCTATAAAAAAGATTGGAAAGGGACTTGGACTAGAAAATAATTGTAAAAATGGATCTCCTTCAAGATTTATAATAATCTATTTATCAATTCTTTCGTGTGCTGTAAACAGTGCCTGTTGTTGTTCTTATGGGTCGCAAGATGTACACAAAAAAATTAATCATCTTCCATGCATATTCGGACTTTACGACTTGTTACCCAATTTTCAATAAAGAAGAAACATTTTCTCAGAAACTATTTGAGATAAAGTAATGACATTTTGCACACTTCTTTGTTATTGCATGATACAAATTTCCCTGCAGAAAATTTGTTTTTAGGTGAATATCTAAACAACTTTACTTTGGCAAAGGAATGATTTTTTAAATTATTATAAGTGCTGGAATTTTCGATCATTCTCTCTAATACACATTTCACTTATCTGTTAATGTTTCTTATTTTGCAAACAATAGCAAAACTATTGAGTAAAATATATATTTCAATTAAAATAGAAATTGTCCATTATTTTGTTTTTTTAAGTTTACATTTGGAAATTACGACTAATAAGAACGCCAGTTAGCGGTAATAAAACAAAACAAGAACAGACTAAGTATTTTTGAATGAATTAATTAATTATTTAATAATAATAATAATAATAATAATACATACATACATACCGATGATTAATTTAAACATTGCTAATATTATCATCAGTGAGAAACTGACACTCCATGAAGACTGTTTGAGATTGTAATCAACTGAGATTAAAACGTTAAGATATATTTCAAGAAACTCGATAAGAAAAAGATAAGTTCAAAATGTAAGCAAGCAAGATCGCTCTTATGAAAGGCAACTTAATTAGGACTTCCGAAAGTCCGACATCAACATCTCGATCCTCGCCCTCCCATCCGCTGCGCAAGTCTTGGAATCTTGTTTACTTTTCACACGAAAGGAAAGGAGCTTCCTTCAAATTTATTCCGATACTGAGCTCAATAAACATCACATTTTCTGAAGGAATGACAGGGATAATTCCTAGAACTTCTTGCATTCTTGAAAATACTTAGTAGTCATTTTGTTTCCGTATTGTTGTAACATGAAATCACTGAAAGCCCCCCCCCCAAAAAAGTCTCCAAATATTTTTTTCTTCATTCTTTTAGCACTACTTAAACTCTATTTCTACGTTTAATAAGCAGTAATGTGCTTGAATACAGGCCAATTTGTGGCCTAAGAATGATGAGTACAATTATTTTATGTTGTTTTATAGAATTTGTCGACTAATTTTATTATATTATTCCTGTAAATTTTGCTAATCTCTCCCGCTATAGCTGCATTAATAGTGCCAAAAAAGAAAGAAAGATGAAAAGAAAGAAAGAAAGAAAGAAAGGGAGAAAAAGAGAAAGAAAGGAAGAAAGAAAAAATAGAGAAAGAAAAACAAGGAAAAAACTAAGAAAGAAAGAAAAGAAAGAAAGGAAGAAACGAAAAAACAAAGGAAGGATGTGAGAAAGAAAGAAATAAAGGAACGAAGGGAGAAAGAAAGGAAAGAAAGAAAAAGAAAGAAAGACACTAAGAAAGAAAAAAGCAAGAAACTAAGAAAAATAAAGAAAGAAAAGAAAAAAGAGAAAATAAAGAAAGGAAGAAGTAAAGAAAGAAAGAGAGAAAGAAAAAACAAAGAAAGAAACTAGAAAAGAAAGAAAGAAAAAGAAATAATGGAAGAGAGAAAAAAACAGGAAGGATGTGAGAAAGAAAGAAAGAAATAAAGGAAGAGAGAAAGAAAGGAAAGAAAGAAAAACAAAAAAGAAACTAAGGAAGAAAAAAGCAAGAAACTAAGAAAACGAAAGAAAGAAAAGAAAAAAGAGAAAAATACAGAAAGGAAGAAGTAAAGAAAGAAAGAAAGAAACTAAGAAAGAAAGAAAAGAAAGAACGAAAGAAAGGAAGGAAGAGAGGAAAAAGACAGGAAGGATGTGAGAAAGAAAGAAATTAAAGAAGAGAGAAAGAAATAAGGAAGAGAGAGAGAAAGAAAGAAAAACAATGAAACTAAGGAAGAAAAATGAAAGAAACTAACAAAAAGAAAGAAAAATGAAAGGAACTAAGAAAAAGAAAGAAAAAAAGAAAAATAAGGGTAGAAACAGTAAAGAAAGAAAAGAAGTCAAAAGAGAGAAAAAAATAAAAAACAAAGAAAGAAACTAAGAAAGAAAAGAGAAAGAGAGAAAGAAAATACGAAGGAAGAAACTAAGAAAGAAAAAGAATGAACGAAAGAAGTGTAAGTTTTTCACAGAAAAAAGTTACGAAGCCAGAAACGCAGGAAAATGCACACAAAGTTGAGACCACAACTAAGAGCGAAAAAATGGGAGAATGAAAGATCAGAAGGAAGAAAAAAGGAAGGAAGTGACAACGAAAGGAGGACTGGAAAGAGGAAGGCCTGGATTTAATTTTTTAAAACAATCAGAAAATGAGCTTGCAACTTCATCTTCTGAGTCGAAGGCCATAATATAATTAATGAAACGTCTATTTCGCCAGATGTAAGGAGAGAAAGCCCGAAGAACGTCTTCAAGAGATCAGAAATGTCTCCCTTGTTAGTGAATGCTTTCACAAAATCCAAAGCTTGCATTTTCCAAAACCAAGCCCGGCCAAGATTTGAGCGACACCCTTTCAGGGATGTGTTTGACCAAACGGCGAAAACAAAAGAAGTCAACATCAACAGCCCTCGGATAAATGATTTCTCACAGACTTGCTTGCCGATAAAAAATAAAATTAGGGTACGTAAGTATAAAGGTAGACGTCGACTTGCTGGAAAGGAATCGTTCGGTGCGTTAGGGTTTTTAATCGTATTCTTTACACTATTTTAAATTGAGCATCGCCCATTTGCCCGTATTGCCCCTGCCCGCATGACTGGATTCCGTCCAGAATTCTGGCCAGAGAATTCTATGCGAATTTCCGTTTAAGTCCAAAACTTTACGTTCCATTGTCACTGCACCATGGTATGTACGTAATGATGTCATTCATCATGATCTAAACATTTCAACTGTAAAAGAAGAAATCACTAAGATCAGCAAGAAATACCTGCACCGATTAAATCAACATCCCAATCATCATGCATTAAATTTGCTGGATAATAGTCAAACAATAAGAAGACTTAAAAGGACCAATGCTCTTGACCTTCCATTCATTTTTACTACAGCTATTTAAAACATTGTTATTTTTCTTTTGGAGTGGTGTCATGGGATAACATCTCCACTGATGTCATATTCTTTTATAATATTTACTTATTGTCTATTGTAGACAGATTGTAAATGTGGCATAATTGTTAAAAAAAATCCGTATAGGCCATGATGAAAATAAAGAAGGTCATGACAATTACATTGATTGCAAGGCCTCCAATTATGGTAATATAGGACGTATAAATAAAATGGATGACGAGAAGCTTATTTTTTAGTCCAACAGTATGAAGTGTTTTGCAATTTATAAAATTGATATTATAGCAATGAAATATGCAAAAAAAATGCGGGATAAGATTAGAAAAATAATTAATGAACTACGTAGATATGTTTTTCATGGTTTAAGTTTCAGATCTATTCATTTTATTTCCGTATTGATGAATAATTAATAAATATGTATAATTAAGCGCCTAATAAAAATCCGAACGCGAAGAACGAATTTTTTCCTGTAGGCTAAGTGAGCGTCTATTTGAATTTCGCAAATAGAAGGAAAAAAAGGAATGAATAGCAGAAAAAAATATAAAGCAATGACAGAAAGATAAGAAAATATGAGTGGCAGAAAAGGGAAAATTTAATACAGAGGAGGAAAGAAGTACGGAAGAATAAAGCACAAACAGATAAAAGTAAGAAATACGAAGTAAGGAGACAAGAAGGGTCAAAATATAAGAAACACAAAAGTAATCATTTAAGGAAAATAATGAGGAGTGTTACTGCTATTTTAGTCCATATTTTTTGACGCCAGATCACAGAAAATGTTTGCCCATCCATGTGATGGAAAGACACTGATATTGTGTTAAGACCATCAAGTCTTGAATGTATTTTTCTCGTTGACTGCCGACATGTGTATACAGTCATGTATTTTGTTCTGCTTTAAAATAAGGCAGGAGGCTGGGAATCGATCGCACGTCACGTAGCTACACTGCCCTCCCGTCCACCCCTCGTACGTCACGCGTCCAAGGAAATAACTGATGGTGTGTTTCTGTTTGGCTCAATTTTGAACAAATACAATTACATTAAAAGCTTTGCTATCATGCAGTTAAATAACAGGGAATCGCTTATAATAGGTATATAATTCGAAATAAATCGTGTTCGGACGCTGAAGCCGTGTGTTTGAATACCGGCAAAGGTGTAAATATTTTTATATAAAGCTAGGATTCTTAGGTAAATAAATATTTTATTTACACTGTAATATAAACTCGTAATTGTGTTTTAAGTTTGGGACAAGGTCACCTGAGCATAGATTTTAAATTTTATTTCACATAAAAAGACATAATATTTTGAATGGTTTAAATGTAAATACTTATTTTCAAATATTCACATAAAAATTAAGTTCTCGTCAAATAATTTTCGACAAAAGTCCCATTTCATATTAATCACCACCCGAATGTTCAGTGAATTTGCTTAGACGTGACAGCTGGTAATTATTTCTCGGAATTGCTTACCAGTTAGACCTGTGGAACTGTAGTCTGCTCTCTCACAACAAGCGAAAGAGCTGTCACAACTAAAAAATTGTACTGTAACACACGTAAGCATCGATGTGTCATTTAGGAGTGTCTTGGAATTTATCATAACACTGATTCAGGATGCAATTATAATTTCATAAGTAATGTCATAAACATCAGCTGCATCTGTTTTCGTTTCCAATCATAAACATGTCTCTAGGGAGTACATTTTGTTTCTCAATAGCCAGGGCGCTCTTTTTCTCAGTACAAGACAATGTTTCGCGATAATCGTCAGTCTTTTGTGATAGAAAACTTGAGGATGAATCTCATTCTGTACTGTAATTCTTAAGCAGTTGGCGAGACAGCATAATTTATACTGGTGAGTAGGCCTACTATATATTTTTTTTATAATCACATAAAATAATCAAAACAAAATTAAATATTTTTTTCTATTTTTTCAGATGTTTTCCCGATTTTATTTATTTATTTATTTATTTATTCTGGTGTAGTTAAGGCCATTAGGCCTTCTCTTCCACAACACCAGGAATACAAATACAATAATAGAAAAAAATACACTATATACAAATTAAAGCTACACAAGAAATAAAGACAGAGAGAAAAAAAACACTATAAACAAAGTAAAGCCACACAAAAATATACACAGTTTGCAGTCACACAAACTTTAAATGAGTGATTAAGTATCATAATTAATTCTATCCTAACTAATTAACTAACATAAACAAGAAACTTGAAATTTTAATCTGGATTAAAAAAGAAAAAGAAAAAGAAAAAAAAACACACATCAATACTTCTAAGAATACCTAAAACACATTAACTAAGACAAAATTTTCCAATTTAATTTTGAATTGTGATAAACTCCGGCAGTCCCTGACGTCATTAGGTAATGAATTCCAGAGGCGAGGAATTTCTACAGTAAAGGAAGATGAGTATAAAGACGTTCTATGATGAGGGATAGAAAGAAGTGCTTGTTGTCGGTTTCGAAGAGTTGTAAGAAATTGAAAGCACATAAAATAAATATTTTACCCAGTTTTAGCACCTAAAAATCCCAGCCCTATTTATATATTTTCGTGACACATTTTAAAACAATTTTTTCCCTAGAAAATTAAGTTCCATAAGTAATGTAATAAATTTAAAAAAATAATCTATTCAAGAGTTTTTCAAACCAGTGTTTATCCACTTTGATTATGTAATGTGGACTTTACATCAATAATAAAATGTTGTAAACACATTTATTACGTAATAATTATGTAATGATACTTCTATTACACAACTAGTTACGTAATGACACTTACCTAACTGGTTGCGTAGTGTGAACCACACATTAAATTAAATTAAACGGAATTAATTTTATTTATTATAAACATTAAAAATAATATAAAATATAGGTCAGAAAGTATGTCGATATAGGGGAAATGTATCTACTGGTTTGCTAAATTTGAAAATGTAACGTCTGTTCAACGGTGGTTTCAATCAGAGTATGGTGTTCGATGGGCTCCGCGTTACAATTCGATAATGTTATGGTTTCTCACGTTTGAAAGAACTGGGTGCCACATACTGGTGGCTGTAAGCGTGTTCCTGAAACCGAAGCTGCTGTCAGCGCTGCTATGAGGAGAGCAAGTCACAACAAAAGGCTATCTGTCAGACGGATGTCTGTAGACATGGCTGTCATACGCAACATGTCAACGTATCGTTAGCATTTACATTCATTGTGTGCGATCGTATGGAGAGACAAGAGGACTTCTTGAATATATGGATATTTTCTGACGAAGCAACCTTCCATGTCAATGGGCGAGTTAATACCCATAATGCAATCATATGGGGACGTAAAAATCCGCATATCTCATATGAACTGGAACGGGCTAGTCCTAAAGTTAATGATTCATGCGCTGTAAGTAGCTGTAATCTCTATGGGCCAGTTATCTTCGCAGAGGAAACAATTCGATCAGGACCATACCTGAACATGTTGAAAAACTTTTTCGAACCACACCTGCAACAGGAAAACAACATGTGTATTGTGTTCCAACAGGATGGTACACCACTTCATTGGGCAACAGACGTCCGTGATTACTTGGATAACAAATTTGGTAACAATTGGTGTGAATAATTTCGAGGGAAAAATTGTTCCAGGGCCGGGTATCGAACCCGGGACCTTTGGTTAAACGTATCAACGCTCTACCAACTGAGCTATCCGACAGACACCGATCCAATTTTTTCCTCTATATACACAGACCTCAAATTGGGCTGACAACCGTCAAGCAACCAACATTGAGTGCACACTAACTCTGTGTGACTTAAATTGTGGCTTTCTGTTAACGAACAGTGACGTATATTATGCAAATCAAACTTTCAGGTATAACTCCGTGTAAAGTTGATTTGAATACTTTCGAGGGAAAAATTGTTCCGGGGCCGGGTATCGAACCCGAGACCTTTGGTTAAACGTACCAACGCTCTACCAACTGAGCTATCCGACAGACACCGATCCAATTTTTTCCTCTATATACACAGACCTCAAATTGGGCTGACAACCGTCAAGCAACCAACATTGAGTGCACACTAACTCTGTGTGACTTAAATTGTGGCTTTCTGTTAACGAACAGTGATGTGTATTATGCAAATCAAGCTTTCAGGTATAACTCCCTGTAAAGTTGATTTGAATAATTTCGAGGGAAAAATTGAACCCGAGATTTTTGGTTAAACGTACCAATGCTCTACCAACTGAACTACCCGGGAACTCTACCGGACACCGATCCAATTTTTCCCTCTATATCCACAGACCTCAAAGTGGGCTGACAACCGTCAAGCAACCAACATTGAGTGCACACTAACTCTGTGTGACTTAAATTGTGGTTTTCTGTTAACGAACAGTGATGTGTATTATGCAAATCAAGCTTTCAGGTATAACTCCCTGTAAAGTTGATTTGAATAATTTCGAGGGAAAAATTGTTCCGGGGCCGGGAACATTTGGTGTGGTTCGAGGAGGCCCAATTATGTGGCCTCCAAATTCTCCAGACTTGACACCACTCGATTTCTTTCTCTGGGGTTTCGTGAAGAACTATGTGTATGCACAGCGACCCAGGGATATTCAAGATCTCAGAGCGAAGATTTTCTCAGTTTTTGGGAAAGTTTCCCCTGAGATGTAAGACCACACAAGGGAGGAATCAGCCTCAAGATATGAACTGTATCGTGTTCGCAATGGTGGGCACATTGAGGTCTAATTTGGACAAAACTTACGTTTTAATTTTATGTCTTCCCAAAAGAATCATCCTGTATATTATTGTTATTATGCTACCACACGAAAATTGAAATAAGAAATATATTTAACAATACATTTATTTAGATTTCAGAAATACAAAAAATAATCACACATACGAATCGTCAGTATCAAGCTGAATTATTTAAAACGAATGAAACGAAACATCAAAATGCGAAAATAGAGTTCTTGCGTAATTTTCCAATTTTACAATACTAGTTAACACACAACTACACGCATGTGTAATCTTTTTTTTAATTTTTCTTTTAGCTATAAACATAACCCAGTCAGTAATATTATAGAAATATAATACAGTATTTAACCTACACACTGTTGTTTTAGCCTGCAAGGGATTCATGACTTATTTTTTAAATTGTAGACAAGTTCAGAAACATTGTTTTCATTTCTATAAACATATCGGTATTAATTGAATTGAATTGGGTTTTGTGTTTTGTCCGCGATGTTTGCCATAAAATAAAACCATTCTGTGTTACGGCCATTCGGTCTCTGCAAAACAAATGAGCATTCCTCATATTTGATTCACATTGTGTTCTATTAGCAGAATTAAAATCAATAAATCCCACAATACTAACTCCCTTAACTCTCCACGGCTTCTATATTTAATGAAAGGTTATAGCTGGATTAAAATATATTTTTACGTAACACATAGTTAAGGGAGTTCGTCGCTGCGGTTATGTGCATAACATCCGAGTTACCATCCAAGCGGTCAATGGCTCGATTCTCGGCATTGCATATTTATACAGGGACATCATTTTATTTTTACTAACGTTTCTAATACCAACCTGGCTATACCCATGAATTAACGGTAGAGAACCGGAAATACCGTTTGCTATCCCGTTCCACGACTGGAGTTCGATGATACTGGCGTAAAGTACAAACAAATCACTTCACTAGTTATAGGAGGGAAGAAAAGTAGTTCATCCATTTACCTAAACTAGGAAATATCCCGATTTTGAGTTTGATAATTTTCATTAGGTTTTTGTTTAGCCAAAATACAGAACTGTATTAACAATGAGTGTTTTTACTCACGAACTGAGCTATCCATTCGGACGTATTCATTATGCAGTGTATATTATACTGTCTACAACACATTGGCGTACAATATAGAGAATGAAGTTAAATTGAAAAATAATTATAATATGGATGTTTAAGCACGATTTTAAAATGATGGCCATTCATTTCGTTACAGGCATCAGTTCTTTTTTGCATATTATCGCAATATAGACTATTGTACCTAATTCCAATTACTAGTTTCGTCCTTCGTACTAGTAACTCATGTTCAAATAATTCTGTACCTACTCTATAAAAGAGTACCTTACGTACTGTAAATTCAATCTTCACTTCTGCCCGACCCGCACAGATAAAATTACTCAGACATGCTGCCTACTGTCCGTCCAAGTAGTTATGTCGCAGGGTCATAGAAAGGGAGGAAATCACGTGACAGTTAATTACTTAACGGGGCCCTTTTATTTAACTTATTTTAAACAACTGTATGAGTATAATATTACGTAGACGTCCAATTCGTAACTGAAATTAATGTTTTCAGAAAAGAGATAAGACAGCCCAGCCACTAGCCTTTACAGAGGGGCGCGCAGAAGCGGATGAGGAAAACCGAGATGCGACGTAGGCAAACGGACGACAATACCTGTGTGAAAATATGATTCAATATTGAAAGCTCTTTCGTCACTGGAAAACGCGAACATATTTCTGGAACGTACTGTACTCACTAACTCAGTACTGTTTACTATATGCGGCCTTGGTTCTGTGTGGAAGAGAGTTGGAACTTCATTAGTGACGAGTAAAGTACATTCAAAAACTCAGGTACAATAAAAATTGATGTAAAATAAAATTATATCCCTGTATAAAATGCATCTTTTTTCGTTTTTTTTTCAAATTCTTTCCTCGATTCTGTTACGATACACTTACCGCGTATAGGCCTACTATACTTTTCGCACTAGTGTTAAAAATACTTTTCTCACGCTACCGTATAACAGTCAATTTTTAACAGCCTTACCTAGCGTCAAAAATCTACATCTAGGAATGGCTGTCTAGAATCATTCCATTCCCTCCCACCGAACATCATCATATTCATCTTCTTTCACTGTGGGTGTTCCTCGGCTTTGGAATTTCCTACTGAGTAATGTCAGGGACTGTCAGACATCAAACCAATTTAAGAATAGACTAACGAAATATTTTTCTAACAATAAGAGCTGTTTCAGGTTTCTCAATGTTTAATGGTTTTATATATATATATATATATATATATATATATATATATATATATATATATATATGTATATATAGGGTAAACATTGGTAATTTCGTGGCAGTGGTTATTTCGTGATACTTTTTCTTTCCTCTTTTGTGAACTAACCAATGCTGTTACGAGATCCAAATTTCCGCCAAGGGATTGCATATGTTGTCCAGTTTCCAGAAACATACAGCTACGCTTTGTGTGACTATTGCAGTTGCTTCAGTGAACTTTTATGTTTGGAGAGAGCAAGTTTGCGTCGACTTCTCAGGCATACAAATTTTGTGGATGTTTGTAATTACATTACAGGCTTATTACTAAACGTAAGCATATGATATTTGATACAAAGATTTATTGTACCTTCGTGAAATTTTAGGAAATGTTTTTAGAATTTTAAATACATCTGTAGTCGCCATATAGGCTTAGATTTACTGATAGAAATCTTAGCTGTTTGAGGCGAAATTGTGTTGAGCATTAAGTGTTACAATTTTTAAAATAGTATAAAATGTATTGCAATAGGAATTTTAGAAATCTGAAGACAAGATGTGATAACAAAAAACAAAACGGAGACACAGTGGGTTCAGTGTAGCTTCTGTTTCATTTGTTATCATGCTAAGTGTCAATGATAAGTGCTAGATGACTTGCAAGAATTGTGACAGAAGATGGAACATGGCTCCTCCATTTTCGACGGGAGACAGAGGCAGACAATGGAGTGGCATCATGCAAATTCACAAAAGAAATAGAAATTCAAAAGTACACATTCGGCAGGAAACGTTAAGGCTACTGTGTATTTCCATTCAGATGGACTCTTGCTTGTGGACATCATGCTACACGGAACCACCATTAATTCTGACGGGTATGTTGCAACTCTCAAGAAAGTTCAAGCTCGACTGAGTCGTGTTCGACGACATCGGAAGAAGCAGGATGTTCTGCTATTGCACGACAACGCACAGCCATATGCCAGTCACAAGACCACAGACCAGATCAGAAAATTCGGATAGACAACACTGAAACATCCGCCTTACGGTCCTGAACTGGTACCGTGCGATTGCCATCTCTTTGGTAAACTGAATGATCCCTTCGCTGAACGAGGTTAGAAGATGACTCCCTTGTGCACGCTGCTAAAGAGTGGCTCAGATGTGTTGGTCCAGACTTTTACCGTGCTGGTCTGCAGGCCCTCGTTCCTAGGTTACGTAAGGCAGTTGAGAGGGACAGGGATTATGTGGAAAAGTGACATTTTGTTCCTTAAGGATGCATCTACATTCTGTGAAAATAGCAAAGCTGTAGGATAAAAATATAATTTTTAAACAAACGTTATGCATTACTTTTGGAGTTACCCTAGTAATATAGACTATAGTAAAGTCCGTAATAAAAGTGTTCACCTTTTCATGGCAAAGAAGATCCCTTTTCAATTTCAATTTTTACTTTGATTTCACTCTTATTATGTGTTGATATGTATTTATATATTTTCTTGCTATGAATATTAGACGGAATTACTATGTTTGAAGTCTTGTAACAATAAATGAGAATTTCATTTGACTGTAATGAATTTTTCCACAATTCTTCTAGCTCTCACGAAATTATCAATGCAATATCACGAAATTACCAAGGTTATCACGAAATAACCAACCTTTCAGCTTAAGTTGTAAAAGTGGTTTCTGGCACATATTCAAGACCGTATCCAATCTTTTATGTCTCCAGATTTGTACAGCAATTTATCGTCTTTTAGATGAAAAAATCGGAATAAGGATATATTTACACATTTGCATTTTAATTTAGTTTTCATGAAATTATCACGAAATTACCAATGTTTACCCTATATATCACAGAATAAATATTTAAATGATCTCATTATTATTATTATTATTATTATTATTATTATTATTATTACTAGTACTATTATTATTATTATTATTATCACTATTTCTTACCAATGTTTATTATGGTCAGACTAACATTACTTTTCCATCTTTCATTATTTATTTTCATGTTGTTTTATGGTCTAGATATTAATGTAATAACTATGTATCAATTGAATTCTATTAGAATTAGAGTTTGGCTGGGCGGAAGAGAAGGCCTACTGGCCTTAGCTCTGCCAGATTAAATAAATAAATAAATAAATTATTGAATAATTTCGAGGGAAAAATTGTCCCGGGCCGGGTATCGAACCCGGGACCTTTAGTTAAACGTACCAACGCTATACCAACTGAGCTACCCGGGAACTCTACCAGACACCGATCCAATTGTTCCCTCTACACCCACAGACAACCGTCAAGCAACCAACATTGAGTGCACACTAACTCTGTGTGAGTTAAATAAATTATTATTTTTATTATTTGTATCCACGTTTACGTCTCCAGCTCGTTATCGTATGTCACATTGTCCCTTAATGTTTGTGCACCATCAACTCCACCTCGAACTCAAAAATAGAAACAAATCGACGACGCTTTTATTTATAGATGCTCTTTGTATGGCACTGAATTTAGCGATCCAATTCAGCCAGTTTGAGCTCAATCCGGTGGCAATTATCGTCTTGGCTCGTCTGAGAACGAGATTAAGCCGAGTGCCGAAATAAGATCCGCCCCGAGCACACATGCAGCTAACTTCGTTTGTAACGCAATTTTGAGCCGTGACCACGGCCCTCGCAACAATTACTTCCCGATCGATTCGGATTTCCGACGTGTCGGTGTATGTTTTCGTCATATGTAGCGCGCCATTACATCACGGCCATTAAAACACTAGATAATCGTGTTACCGCGTTGTAATGACGTCTCGACGCCGGCAGGGCTGCCAACATGTGCACTACTGGCCTAGCTCCGTATGCGGAGGTCCTGGGTTAAAACTCGGACCCAAAATGTACTATTTCTGGTAGACTAGTCAGTGAAGTTTTCTTAAACTTTTAAATCCTAAACGGACAAATTTGTCCAAGGCCTGTGAAGCTCAAAATGAACGAAACTGACAATTCTAAATTATGTGTTATTTACGAAGTATGTTGGTATTCTTAAATTTTATGTAACATTATACTTAATTAAAGACTAACTGTAGTAACTTTCAAGAAATATCACTTTTGTTGAAGTACAAAATTTTGTCCAATATTTTTTTGAGAAGATTAACTCCATATGTAGATGAAATTATTGGGGATCATCAGTGTGGTTTTAGGCGTAATAGATCAACTATTGATCAGATATTTTGTATTCGACAGATAATGGAGAAAAATGGGAGTATAAGGGTACAGTGCATCAGTTGTTCATAGACTTCAAAAAGGCATATGACTCGGTTAAGAGAGAAGTTTTATATGATATTCTTATTGAATTTTGTATTCCTAAGAAACTAGTTCGATTAATTAAAATGTGTTTAAGTGAAACGTACAGCAGATTCCGTATAGGACAATTTCTGTCAGATGCGTTTCCAATTCACTGTGGGCTAAAGCAAAGAGATGCACTATCACCTTTACTTTTTAACTTTGTTCTAGAGTATGCCATTAGGAAAGTACAGGATAACAGAGAGGGTTTGGAATTGAACGGGTTACATCAGCTGCTTGTCTATACGGATGACGTGAATATATTAGGAGAAAATCCACAAACGATTAGGGAAAACACGGGAATTTTACTTGAAGCAAGTAAAGAGATAGGTTTGGAAAATAAATCCCGAAAAGACAAAGTATATGATTATGTCTCGTGACGAGAATATTGTACGAAATGGAAATATAAAAACTGGAAGTTTATCCTTTGAAGAGGTGGAAAAATTCAAATACTTAGGAGCAACAGTAACAAATATAAATGATACTCGGAAGGAAATTAAAAGCAGAATAAATATGGGAAATGCCTGTTATTATTCGGTTGAGAAGCTTTTATCATCCAGTTTGCTGTCAAAAAATCTGAAAGTTAGAATTTATAAAACAATTATACTACCGGTTGTTATGTATGGTTGTGAAACTTGGAATTTTTACTTTGAGAGAGGAACATAGGTGAAGGGTGTTTGAGAATAATGTGCTTAGGAAAATATTTGGGGCTAAGAGGGATGAAGCTACAGGAGAATGGAGAAAGTTGCACAACACAGAAATGCACGCATTGTATTCTTCACCTGACATAATTAGGAACATTAAATCCAGACGTTTGAGATGGGCAGGGCATATAGAGTGTTAGTTGGGAGCCCGAGACGTATATGGAAGGATATTAAAATGGATTTGAGGGAGGTGGGATATGATGCTAGAGACTGGATTAATCTTGCTCAGGATAGGGACCGACGGCGGACTTATGTGAGGGCGGCAATAAGCCTCCGGGTCCCTTAAAAGCCAGTAAGTAAGTAAGTATCATGAATAATTTCGAGGGAAAAATTGTTGCGGAGCCGGGTATCGAACCCGGGACCCTTGGTTTAACGTACCAAGGGTCCCGGGTTCGATACCCGGCTCCGGAACAATTTTTCCCTCGAAATTATTCAAATCAATTTTACAGGGAGTTATACCTGAAATCTTGATTTGCAAGTAAGTATCATGTTTTTTAAATGGAGCAAAATAATTTTTTAAGAGAACACATTGAACCGACAAGTCAATATAAACAAGTAAATAATTATATAAAGAACCTTCATTTGACTGTCACATTTTATTTTAATCACTTCATACGTGAACAAAAATGTATATCAAGTACGAGTATCTTTACCTTTGAGGCATCATCGAGTGTCATATGAAAGCTCAAGTATCGATTATTCTCGGATATGCAATCGAAAGACAACTAGCGAAACGTCACGGAGGCTGGAAATCCAATACTGTCGCAGAAGGTTATGTTCTGTTACTATAATAATTAGCGTTAATTGTAAATAATATTCAAATAAATTCAATTTGTCATCTCGTTTTTCAATGTCTAAATCAATTTCCAGGTTATATCAAGATTAATGTTCATTTAATTCTCTAGATTATATCAAGGTCAATGACTGTGTTATAGTCATCTTAAAATCTAATAAATTAAACAAGATAATTTACAAAGAACAAGTTTAGATGAGCATAAAAACCTAGAATTCATAAAGGTGTGGACATGAATATTGAACTGTCTAAAATTATAAAATTACATACTAACATATACAGGGTGTTATTAATTTTATGGAGTTATTCTTTGAGATATTTCAAACAAAAAAGTTTAGTACAATTTTCCCGTTTTTGCTTCTTTTTCGAGATACAAATTGCTTTATATGAAACATTTCATAGCGTGTTTGGGGGCAGTAATTGGTTTAATTCGTAATATGCTCGGTCAATTTAAGAGAGCCGTATATTACGATAATAAATGATTGAAATAATTTTAATTTTGTCCTTTAAACGTGCGGAAATTTGATCCGAACAAATGTAACATTATAAAATTATTTTGCAGAATGAAAAGTTACATTGTTCAGATCAGATTTCTGCACATTTAAAGGAAAAAAAAAACTAAATTTATTTCAATCATTTACTATCATAATACACTGCTCTCTTAAATTAACTGAGCATAGAAGGAATTAATTCAGTAGCTTTCCCAAAACAAGATATGAAATGTTTGATTCAAAATAATTTTTCTCGAAAAGGAAGCAAAAACGAGAAAAATTTTATTTTACTTTTTGTTTGAAATATCTCAAATAATAACCCCTTAAAATTAATGACATTACTTACGGTTCGCCCTATGTATATCTATGTTGGTTCCAGATTAAAATTATCAATTGCAATTAAAAACAACTTGATATTTATCTGTATAGGCCTATTTATTGTCATCAAAATTATTAGAGATCCAGTTGTTTCCAATTTGTTTACCAGTCCCATTATTGTGTTTCTTTGGGGAGCTTACGAACACCAAATTCTGTCTGGTATGCCAGTTGTAATTGAATTCGTAATCCAGTATTGATTGACAAGGAAGAGCCGTTGATTTAATATGTAGGTACTACATTTTAAGTGACTAAAACAAAATGTCGAAAACAGCTGCTAACAATAAGGAATAAAGAATAAACATCTGCGCATCTCGTGGCAGGGAATCAAAACTCCTACTTAATTTGATGTTAAAAACTGGTCATTAAGTGAATTTCCCGCCGAATAAATGAAGAATTCTCAACATTTTACAGAGGTTACTAATCTCCTAAAGATACTCTACATTTGAGGTATAACAAATTGTGGCTATACGATGAAAGAGTAATGGAACGGAGAAAAATTCTCTCCTGCGCCGGGATTTGAACCCGGGTTTTCAGCTCTACGTGCTGACGCTTTATCCTCTAAGCCACACCGGATTCTACCCCGGCGTCGGAAGAATCGACTCAGTTTTAAGTTCCAACTCTTGGGTTCCCTCTGGTGGCCGCTCTCTGCACTACGTCATAGATATTTATGAACCTAGGACCGAAGTCCACACATGTGCTGAGGTGCACTCGTAATGGGTGACTAGTTGGCCGGAATCCGACTGAACAAGCGCCGTCTTAAATCACGCAGATATTCTGCGTTATCAACTAGTCACTCATTACGAGTGCACCTCAGCACATGTGTGGACTTCGGTCCTAGGTTCATAGATATCTATGACGTAGTGCAGAGGGCGGCCACCAGAGAGAACCTAAGAGTTGGAACTTAAAACTGAGACGATTCTTCCGACGCCGGGGTAGAATCCGGTGTGGCTTAGAGGATAAAGTGTCAGCACGTAGAGCTGAAAACCCGGGTTCAAATCCCGGCGCAGGAGAGAATTTTTCTCCGTTCCATTACTCTTTCATCGTATGATAACGCAGAATATCTGCATGGAAATATCATATGTACTTCGGTACATTATAATAATATAAATTGTGGCTAGCATCATTCGTTTTGAAAGAAAGAAAGAAAGAAAGAAAGAAAGAAAGAAAGAAAGAAAGAAAGAAAGAAAGAAAGAAAGAAAGAAAGAAAGAAAGAAAGAAAGAAAGAAAGAAAGTGTTAGTTCTATATAAATCACTCTGTATTTTAATTAAAATAAATTTCCAGAGAGATTATAAACGACATTTTCCCACTTTGAAACTAATAGTTAGATGGCATTGAAGAAAGAAGTTGGGTCCACTTCGATTATTCATACACATCTTTCGCTTCGACAACGGTATCAGACGTCTTGGCAGCAAGTGGACCTTGTAACAATATACCACTGCTTACTTACTGCGGAATATCGTAGAGCAAAAGCGACGCAAGTGAATTTTCAGTACCATCCTCGTAGTAAACAATTATTGTTGGATGTAGCGGTTCACGGACCCGCTTGTTTCGCGGACCTCGTGCTGCGCACCTCGTGTACCACGGGGCACGGACGTGTTTTGCTCATACTGATCAATAATATGTTGCCCAGGTCGTGCGTGACGTACGCAGAGCCATGGATGCAGACCAGTATTATGCAGACGATTGTGGAGCTCTAATCTTTAATTCCATAGTTTCATTATCTCCAAGTTTTCTCCTTCTTTATTCCCATTTCTTACCTCCAATTTGTCTTTGTTTTATACTACCTTTCTCTATTTCGTTATCATCTCATCTTCTTTCTTTATTCTTCCTTACTTCTACTTTCTCTAGTACTTTTCAATTCAAATTATCTTCTTTCTTTGCTGTTCGCTTATCTCTTACTTTCCCTTTTTTCTCCTCGCTATTCTCGCTTCATTTCATCATTTTTATTTCAATTTATCTTCTTCCTTAGCGCATATATCATTTTTTCCTTTCTTTCCTTACTTCTGTATTTTTATAATTTCTCCTATCTTCCTTCGCCCCTCAGTCATCAACCATCGTTCTATCAATCACCCATCCATCAGTCATTCATCCATCAATTATCATCGACCTATCAATCATCCACCAATCATCCATCCACCCATCAATCATCCATCCATCATTCATTCATCCATCAACTATCCATCCACCTATCAATCATCCACCCATCATTCATCCATCAACTATTCATCCGCCTATCAATCATCCATCCATAATTCATTAATCAATTATCCACCTATCAATCATCCATCCATCAACTATCCATCCACCTATCAATTATCCACCCATCATCCATCCATCAACTATCCATCCACCTATCAATTATCCACCCATCAACTATCCATCCAACCATCATCCACCCATCAACTATCCATCCACCTATTAATCACCCACCCATCATCCATTCACCCACCATCCATCAACCCATCAATCATCCATCCATCAATTTATCCATCCACCTATTAATCATCCATCCATCATCCATCCACCTATTAATCATCCACCCATCATCCATCCACCCATCAATCATCCATCTATCAATTATTCATCCATCAATCACCCACCCATCAATTATTCATCCACCCATCATTCATCCACCCATCAACCATCCATCCATCAATTATCCACCCACCCATCAATCATCCACCCATCAATTATCCATCCACCTATCAATCATCCTCCCATCATCCATCCACCCATCAATCATGCATGCATAATTCATTCATCAATTATCCATTCAACCATCATTCATTCATCAATTATCCATCCACCCATCATTCATCCATCAATTATCCACCCAACTATCAATCATCCACTCATCCTCCATCCACCCATCATTCATCCACCCATCATCCATCAACCCATCAATCATCCATCCATCAATTATACATCCAACTATCAATCATATACCCATCATCCATCCACCTATCAACCATCCATCACTCACCCACCCATCAATTATCCATTCACCCATCAACCATCCATCAATCATCCATCCACCCATCACTCACTCATTCATCAATCATCCATCTATCTAACAATCATCCACCCGCCATCCATTAACCCATCAATAATCCATCCATCCTTCATTCATGCCTCAATGATCCATTCATCCATCCATTAATCATAAAAATTATTGTATTTTTTTCTGAAAAAAGTATTCATTTGGGACTAATCTGGTGTTAGAAATTTTTGTTCTACATTATTAAAGGAAAAAGTTGTTGAAATATCGATCGTCCAGTTCAAAAGTGCGACAACTCAAAAATTGCCATTTTTTAGTTATTTATACTGCTGAAAGCCCCTTTCGGAGCTCTTTCCGATACAGTATTGAGATAAGTCATATTTACAACCAAAAAGAAAAAAAAACTAAATAAACTGCTTTAGAAGTAATTATAACTATGGACTTTACTAATTCATTATTAGTACATTTCGAAATGTATTAATAATGAACTGGAAGATTGTGATATACTCCTCCTGAATACTGACTCATTTCTAATTGTCGTGGTTATGAACCAGAACTCTGTTCCTTTCTAAGTGATTTATTTGAAACTTTCAACTGAAGATATCTCAAAACTTGTTTTTTTTAGTTGTCGCACTTTTGAACTAGACGGTCGATATGCAGAGTTATACTACTTCCATCCTGTGTAGGAAAAACAATGGAGCAAACAACCCGAAGTGCAAGGTCCCGTCCAGAGTCCAATCGTCGAAAAGACGAACGGAGCCACTGAAATTCGGCTGGGACAGACACACATAACCGGGTCGCAGTGAAGCCATACATACTTTACTGGGTGTTCATTTCAAAGTGTGTCATGACGTCACTGTTGTGAGTCGGCGATTTGAAGCGAGTTTCAGCTTTTATGTGAGAGCAGTTGCCTATTAATCAAGGCGTTCAATCTGAACTTGAGAACGTGTACGGTATAACTTGAATGTCGTAGCAACAGATGGCGGTCTGTAAAGACTGTGTGCTACCATAACCTCTTTCGAACTGTGTTTTGCGCGGGCAAGTCGTACGCAGAGTATTTGTTATCATCGATTACGTACGGCAACATTCCACAACACAAATCAAAATGCTCCGTGTCCATGTTGACCGTCCAAGTTAATGTCAACAAATACGTAAGTAATCATCTCAACCCTCTCCCCATATCCCGACAGTAAGAAAAAAACTCACTTCAGTACGTGTTTCCAAACAGTTCACATTCTTGCCACTACTGGCGTTACCGTACGTATCGGTAAGTACTCTTCTGAATGAACGCCATACTTGCTAGGCAACTTCTCTCGCATTTAGGTAATACGCCTCTGCGGAAGTGTAGGAAGATTGAATTCTCTAGGCTCATCGGCTAGTCACATGACGACATACAGCGAGCCATGACACATTTTGAACTGAACACCCAGTATACACGAACAAAACTAATAGAACTGCAAATGGTACCGCTAGGATTATAGAATGAAGTTACATGTGTATTTACACGTAATTGGTGGTTGGGGCATACACATTCGATTTAAAAACTCATAATTTGCGGTTACAAATGAACTTTCGTATGGTTTCATGCAGCAGTGACATTCTCTGAAATATTAATGTACTCGTACAGTAAAATATAGTAAACTATCCATTAGTTCTAGTGGCAGACAGGTTTCAGACTAGAGAGACGAGAGTTCATGTTTAGTTGATAGTGCAATTTTTAGCTGTGGAGTAATTTTCAGAACCTTTCTGGGATCCAAACAGTCGCCTATAAAACCAAGCATGAAAATTTTCCAGGGTAAAAAGGCAGCTGGAGTATGCGATAATCACATCATCTTAATTTAGTATTCTACTTGCTCTACTGCCCCCCCCATTTAGAATTCCGCAAGTTTACCCTCTTTATTTTTCTTCCTATGACCATGGTATTCGAGTCACTCGCGTGGCTCAGTTGGTTAAGGCGCTTGCCTGCCGATCTGAAGCTGCGCTCGGGAGCGGGTTTGATCCCCGCTTGGGCTGAATACCTGGTTGGGTTTTTTCCGAGGTTTTCTCCCAACCGTAATTTGAATGCCAGGTAATCTATGGCGAATCCTCGGCCTCATCTCGCCAAATACCTTCTCGCTATCACCAATCTCATCGACGCTAAATAACCTAGTAGCCTAGTTGATACAGCATCGTTAAATAACCAACTAAAAAAACATGGTATTCGTCTTATTGCCATTTATCTTCATTCCATATTCTCACAGCTCACATTTAGCTCCTGTAGCACATCTCTTAGTATCATCTTCTCTTCTGCTAACAATGCCATATCATCAGCACAAATCCACATCTGTGGAGTAATGGTTAGCGCGTCTGACCGCGAAACCAGGTAGCCCGGATTCGATTCTCGGTTGGGGCAAATTACCTGGATGAGGTTTCTTCAGGGGTTTCCCCTGAACCAAATATGAGAAAATGCTGGGTAACTTTCGGTGCTGGGTCCCGGACTCATTTCACCGGCGTTATCACGTTCATCCCATTCGGACGCTAAATAAGCTAAGATGTTGATAAAGCGTCGTAAAATAACCTTACTTACTTACTGGCATTTTAAGGAACCCGAAGGTTCATTGCCGCGCTCAAATAAGCCCGCCATTGGTCCCTATCCTGAGCAAGATTAATCCAGTCTCTACCATCATATCCATCCTCCCTCAAATCCATTTTAATATTATCTTCTCATCTATGTCTCGGCCTCCTAACTAACACTCTATATACATTTCTGGAGTCGCCCATACGTACTACATGCCCTGCCCATCTCAAACGTCTGGATTTAATGTTCCTAATTATGTCAGGTGAAGAATACAATGCGTGCAGTTCTGTTTTGTGTAACTTTCTCCAATCTCCTGTAACTTCATCCTTCTTAGCTCCAAGTATTTTCCTAAGTACCTTATTCTCAAATACCCTTAACCTATGTTCTCTCAATGTGAGAGTCCAAGGTTCACAACCATAAAGAACAACCGGTAATATGTGTTTTATAAATTCTATCTTTCAAATTTTTTGACAGCAGACTAGATGACTAAAGCTTCTCTACCGAATAATAACACACATTTCTCATATTTATTCTGCGTTTAATTTCCTCCCGAGTGTCATTTATAGACTATTTGAATTTTTCCACCTCTTCGAAGGACAAATCTCCAATTTTTATATTTCCATTTTGTACAATATTGTGGTCACGAGACATAATCATATACTTTGTCTTTTCGGGATTTACTTCCAAACCCATCGGTTTACTTGCTTCAAGTAAAATTTCCGTGTTTTTCCTAATCATTTGTGGATTTTCTCCTAACATATTCACGTCATACGCATAGACAAGAAGCTGATGTAACCCGTTCAATTCCAAACCCTGTCTGTTGTCCTCAACTTTCCTAATGGCATATTCTAGAGCGAAGTTAAAAAGTAAAGGTGATATTGCACCTCCTTGCTTTAGCCCGCAGTGAATTGGAAAAGCATCGGATAGAAACTGGCCTATACGGACTCTGCTGTACGTTTCACTGTGACACATTTTAATTAATCGAACTAGTTTCTTGGGAATACCAAATTCAATAAAATTGACTTACAACAATACAATGGTGTTCACTATTCTTATGCAGATGACACAGTTTTACTTTTTGGTGGAAAAACCTGGTATGATGCATATAATAACTCAAATAATGGACTTAAATTAATAAAAAAAAATGGTTTTACATAAATTATATTTCTATCAACGAAAATAAAACCATAATTATTCCATTCTCATTATCTGAAAAATGTAACAAACCTCCTACATCTATATTAAGTATTAAATTACATAATTCTGATTGTTGTCTTATACAGTGTAAATGTATTGTTATCAATGAGTCCTCTGAAGTTAAGTATTTAGGCATAATTTTCGATAATCATTTAAAATGGAACCAACACATTAATTACCTTTGTAATAAATTACGTAAAATAGTATATTACTTTGTTTTATTGAGGAATTACTTGTCAATAAGTTTATTACGCACAATATATTTAACTTTATTTCAATCGGTAATTATGTCTGGAATTATAGGATGGGGTAGCTCATTTAAATCCAATTTTAATCCACTTTATTTATTACAGAAGAAAATAATTCAAATATGTCTTCATAAACCTATTCATTTCCCATCTCAAAATTTGTTTTTAGACTTTAATGTACTTAACGTAAGACAAATTTGTTATATTGCATTAATAAAATTCATACATAAAAATCGAAATAATTTTGAATTGTATTCTCATAGTTATGAAACAAAAGGTATGAATTCTTTAAGATTGTTTGAACCAAAATGCAACACTGTTACAGTGTTTAATCATAGTAGTAATTTAGGCCCAAGAATATATAACACATTTATATTTAAATATCCTAATCTTGCCAATTATAATAGTTATGTATTAAATTTAAAAAGTTATGTATGGATTTTATAAAAATTGAAAAATTGTAAATTTAAATTTATATACTATAATTGCATATTAGACATAAGACAAATTATGTTTTATAATTATTAATTTCAATTCAGGAATCCGCCCCTGAGCACGAGTTCTACTCTTTCAGGGGAGTGCTAAAGTTTTTATGTGTATATTATATATTTTTTTCAATTATTAGCAAAATAAATAAATAAATAAATATATAAATAAATAAATAAGTAAATAATAACTAAATAAATAAATAACTAAATAAATAATAACTAAATAAATAATAACTAAATAATAACTAAATAAATAAATAAATAAACTACATAAATAAATAAATAAATACATAAATACATAAATAAATAAATAAATACATAAATAAATAAATACATAAATAAATAAATGAATACATAAATAAATAAATGAATACATAAATTAATATATAAATAAACAAATACATACATAAATAAATACATAAATAAATAAATAGATATAAATAAATAAATAAATAAAAATAAATAAATAAATAAATAAGAATATCATATAATACTTCTCTCCTAACCGAGTCATATGCCTTTTTGAAATCTATGAATAACTGATGTACTGTACCCTTATTCTCCCATTTTTTCTCCAATAACGTACTAAAATAAAATAAATAATCAGCACAAATGTAATTACGAACATAAAAACAAAGGATTTTCCTTAATTTTTCACCATTATATCTCCATTGTTTCAAATTAATAAATTGCCTATAAAATATTACGGCTCTGAGATTTCTACTCCATGTCTTCTCGTAGCATACAAAAGCTTGTCTATAAAAACAGTACTATGTACAGACGTTCTCTCTCAATGCGGAAGAAGAAGAAAATGTGTACGAGATTCGATAGAAGGAAGAGGCGAGACAGACAGGAAATGTAATCCTATGAAATGAAATTTGGGAATCCTTTTCAACACATTCCCAATATGGGCTTCGTGACCGGACTGCATTTCAGTGGACAGGTAATGTTACACTTCTTGAGGGGGGCGTGTACACTGCCTTGGTCGATAGGTCGCCAGACAAAACAGGTCGATAGTGCTGCGCTCGCTCTGGACCAGTTCGGAACTGACACATGTGCAGGCCGAGGGATGAGGTATCACGTTACACCGCTTCGTTACAAATAAGGGAACTGAGGGCCGTATTCAGGGACGCCACTTCACTTACATCCCACTTCAGCAGTAGAAAACGCAGAATTTGTGTTCAGAGTCAGAATTTAAGTTATACTTTAGTCGTAACTTAGCCAAATGCAGATGACACAACTCTTTATTCATCACATACTGATATAAAAATTTTGATTTCAATAATGGAAAAATCATATACAAGTACCACTGCAGTAAATTCGTTTCGAGTGAATGGTTTCAGTCTAAATTTAAATAAAACTCAAAATATAATATTTTCAACAGTAATCTCACTAGAGGTTTTGATTTATCTAGAGAAAATCAAAACTCGAGTGGGATTTAATTGACTATTACACGATTAAAAGAAAGTATATAAAGATTAGAAGTAACGAAGTACTCCAATACAATAAAATATTAACTGACTTACGAAAATACAACTGTCTTCAAATTTGTACCATCTCAACATTATAAATATTACGCTAGTAGATGGCAGTAGTGTGTTATGATTAACTGTCTTCTTGTTATCAGTTATTCAGTTGTGCCAACTATGAAATCTTCATTGAACTCTGTGGAAGGTTACTGGTCAAGAAGGCTTTGTTGATTCAGTTTCATTTTTATTAAAACAGTTGCATTCCACTTCAGTCATCCGGATCCCAGTAATCAACGTCACTTGACAGATGATTTTCAATAAATCTTAGTATTAAATAATCTCTGATACGTGACTATTCATAATATCATATAGCAGAAACTATAACATAACCTAACTAATATAAACGAGTGTTGGAAAAGTTTTAACTAGGGATGATGAAATAAACAAGAAAGGTTTTAATTAACGAACATGAAATAAAAAATAAACATGAATAATTTAAAAGAAGCAATTATTGAAATTACAATTTTCAAATTTGAATGTTTTAGTGGTTGGTGGTTCAATTGATGTTATATTGGACGTGTGCGCAAAAGAAGTGAACTCGTTGATGTACATGATGTATCCCTGAACTTATTCAGGATTTCCGAATGGTGCTCTTCATTTATTTGTAAATAGGATTTCAGGGAAGATGCATAGCTATGACCAGTGATCTCTATTAATTCTTGTTCTTGAATGCCAATGTGAGTCATATTTGAAAGTGCTGTGCATCGACTGGAGTGGTTTGTAATTTTCTGTTTTTTGACGTCCAGACCAGTGCAGTTTGAAATGTTGGCAAACAAAGAAACAAATGCTAGGGTAGTGATAAAAATAAACAAATGCTAGGGACGCGATAAAATTAAACAAATGCTAGAGATGCGATAAAATTGTGCGATAAGCATCCATGTTTGGTTGAAAGACGTCCTTTCGTACCGTTTTATTGGTCAAAAGTAGTGTGACGTAGTAAAAGTGTAATAGTCATTGAAAAATACATCGAACGCCGAAGCTCAGTCACAGTCAAAATTGTTAGGACTTGTATTGGATTCTATACTAGCATGGGATGAACATATTAATTTGTTACGTAATAACCTATCAAGAGTAATTTACTTAAGATATTTAAAACCTTTAATACCAAAATTCTACCTCATAAACTCTTATTATACCTTTTTTTCAATAGAATATCATCATAATTAATAATTAATTAATTAATAAATATGGGAAGTGCCTGTTATTATTCAGTTGAGACGCTTTTGTCATCTAGTCTGCTGTCAAAAAATCTGAAAGTTAGAATTTATAAAACAGTTATATTACCGGTTCCTCTGTATGGTTGTGAAACTTGGGCTCTCACTTTGAGAGAGGAACAGAGATTAAGGGTGTTTGAGAATAAGTTTCTTGGAAAAATATTTCAGGCTAAGAAGGATGAAGTTACAGGAGAATGGAGAAAGTTACACAACACAGAACTGCACGCTTTGTATTCTTCACCTGACATAATTAGGAACATTAAATCCAGACGTTTGAGATGGGCAGAGCATGTAACACGTATGGGCGAATCCAGAAATGCATATAGAGTGTTAGCTGGGAGATCGGAGGGAAAATGACCTTTGGGGAGGCCGAGACGAAGATGGGAGGATTTTGAGGGAGGTGAGATATGATGATAGAGACTGGATTAATCTTGCTCAGCATAGGGACCTTCACCTCTGTTCCTCTCTCAAAGTGCGAGTCCAAGTTTCACAACCATATAGAAGAACTGGTAATATAATTGTTTTAGTCTATAAATACAGTCAGTTTTTTGAGGGCATACTGTATGATAAAAGCTTCTCAACCGAATAGTAACAGGCATTTCCCATATTTATTCTACGTTTAATTTCCTCCCGAGTATCATTTATATTTGTTACTGTTGCTCCAAGATATTTGAATTTTTCCACCTCTTCAAAGGATAAATTTCCAATCTTCATACGTATTTCCATTTCGTTCAATATTCTCGTCACGAGACATAATCATATACTCTGTCTTTTCGGGATTTACTTCCGAGTCGACCTATTTGGCGAGTTGGTATAGCGCTGGCCTTCTATGCCCAAGGTTGCGGGTTCGATCCCGGGCCAGGTCGATGGCATTTAAGTGTGCTTAAATGCGACAGGCTCATGTCAGTAGATTCACTGGCATGTAAAAGAACTCCTGCGGGACAAAATTCCGGCACATCCGGCGACGCTGATATAACCTCTGCAGTTGCGAGCGTCGTTAAATAAAAAACAACATTTTTTCCTTCCAAACCTATCTTTACTTGTTTCAAATAAAATTCCTGTGTTTTCCCTAATAGTTTGTGGATTTTCTCCTAACATAGTCACTTCGTCCGCATAAATAAGGAGCTGACGTAACCCGTTCAGTTCCAAACCCTCTCTATTATCTTGGGCTTTCCTAATGGCACAAAATCTCTCCGCAGTGCATATGAAAAGAAGGCATATGTCACTGTTGATAGTGATTCGTCCGTCGGACGGGGACGTTAAGCCTGGCGGCCCCCTTGGTGCTATTCGACAGGAGTAGACTACGTGCCGGCACCGAGTTTCTCCTTCTCCCTTCCTCGTCATCAATATCATCATCCATACCCATTCTCTACACTACACTTACACGAGTACTTACACATACACTCATCCTAATACACAACATAACTCTTCACAGATACACATCATGCATAACGACTCCCGCCGAAGTGATGTGCAACTTGAAAATGGGTCACAGTTCTGCCATCTATCAGCAGTATGCGGAACTCGAATCATGCAAGTGAAGTGGGTAGGCATTAGATACACACATCAGAGCTATTTTTTCCTTAGCTTGCATAGCTTAGCTTTCTGTGTGTGGTAGCCTTTAATGTTATAATTTAACTCCCGCGTTATACATGCATAATACTAATAATAATCATATTGTAATGTAAAAAACAACTCTCAGCATCCTAGCAGCGATATCAGCTCTAGCCATAACACAGAATTAGGCCTTGAACTGTTTCCGCCTACGCAGTATTTTCAAGCGTACGCAAACAAAATGTGGGCGTGCTCTTCGATCAGCTGTTGGCCTATTGAATTGAAGTGGGAAGGGATTTTGCGTAGGAGTAACATACTGTACTTCGTCAGACACAAACATGTCACATTGTGGAGTACGAAACGCATTTTTTGGATGTATATTAAAATTAATTAATTTAAATATTCGTTTCAAGGAAATACAGTCCACAATTTAATATAATTAGAAACACAGTACCGAAACTGTACTGTTATAACATACAAATAACTGCTAATTAAAACGTATGTGGAGCCGTAACACTACATTTTTTGGTATAGAAAAACTAGCATTACATACTACTACACTTCTATAATTATATTACATAACTAGCCGTACCCGTGCGCTCCGCTGCACCTGTTAGAAATAAATATAAAGTAATTACATAATTAAAATAGGACGTTTGATCAAGGGAACAACTTTTACAACAGCGCAAGATAATCTGCTTCGCTCATTACCCAATTATTTTTGCATTGCATTTATTGCATAATTATATATTTTATGTATTTTAACACGATTCAATTGAGCATAGTTAAAATTTGAATTATAAAATAATGGATTGCTAAGCTAACGTACTATTACTGCATACTAAATCAATACACTCTCGTTGTTCGTTAATTCTCTGAGATTAAAATGAGTGTACATAAATATTACTTTAAGAAATACAGAAAACGAATGTACAATATAGCCTATCAAATTTTCTGTGCATAAGAAGCTATTTTAATCTTACCTGTCCTCGATTTACTCAGACGTTACTGTAATAACATTATAGCATTATGTCCATCTAGAGAAACTACACTTTCCAATGGTGAAATAATAATTAATTATACAAATCGGTTAATTTAGCTTCTGATATTACTTCATACATACACAGAAACATTCTCTGTAGGGTATGTTTCTGTAGGCTTTCGATTGTTGATGTCCAAGGCCCCTGTTTCGATTGTTGTTGTCCAAGGCTCCTTATAGACGAAGTCATTTGTTCTTAATTCATTGCACCGTCTTAGATGGCGTTATTTTAATTTTAAAACTCATTTATCTCATTAAATATCAGTCCTATCAACATTTTGTAATGAATAAAACTTATCGGAAATCATTTTTAAAGGAACTTTTGTTACGTAACATTTTTCACAAAAATCTATAATACGCGAGATATTTCGATTTATTTAATTCAGGCCCCCTTATAACCCCCCTTTTAAATAAAGTATTTTGAATGCCATATAGCCTAAATTTATATTCCAATTTTCATATAAATCGGTTCAGCCATTATCGCGTGAAAAGGTAACAAACATACAGACAGACATACAAACAAAAATTTAAAAAATGCGATTTTCGGTTTGAGGGTGGTTAATTATATATGTTAGGACCAGTTATTTTTGGAAAATCGAAAATTACCAGAAAAATTTCGGCTACAGATTTATTATTAGTATAGACTGTATATTTCTCCACTCAGAGAATGAAGGCTTTCTTTTGTTTTGAAATTTATTAGTACGTATGCCAGCTTATCACTCAATCGCAACGCTAATAAAGGACAAAATAAAATATGTAGTAGGGTTCACGTAAGATTAGTTCCTAAAAAGCAAATATGGCCGTCTATTCAATGCTGCCAACTGTTACCAGATATCATCAAAGCAGGCAAAATAATATTGTTATATAACGAAATAATAGACTGATAATAATAATAATAATAATAATAATAATAATAATAATAATAATAATAATAATAATGTTTATTAATTAACTAATTTGTTGACTATTTATTAATTCACTTATTTATTTATCCTTATTTGTTCATTTAACCCTTAAATTGTCAATGTATCCTGTAAGATACAAGAGGTTAATAGGCTACATGCTATAATTTTAAAACAACAATATAAAAAAATTGGTAGGAAAATTAAAATTTCATAACATATGAATATTGCACAACATATAAAACATGGACATTGTGATAGTTGTTTTCTTTACAGTCCGACACGGTTTAATAAACTAGTCTGAGAAATAAAATTTTCCAATTTAATGGTTAAGACAGATCGATTCATCAAATACTAGAAAAGTAGGCTATTTTGTTTGGAAACATGAAATTGACAGGTTTGACCAAACGGTTTACTATTCATGAGAACCGACCTAAAATATATTTTGGCCACATGAAGCGATTTTACTAACTCCAAAAAACTAAATACCGTTTTAAAATGTATAAGCGTACTACTTATTACTGTAGCTCAGGCATGTCAATTGATGCCCACAGGAGCAAGCGCGCGCTTTAGAGCCCAGGAGAGCCTGAGCGCTTTACAGCGGAAAGGAAAGAGACAGACGAAAGAGGTGGTATATGCCGTTTGGTCGAGCTATATTCAGGGATGGCCAGCACTGATTCAATAGATAAGGGGAAGATAACTTAATAAAACTGTATCTATGTTAATTTTTAGATTTTCCTGAGAAGTAAAAGTGCATTATAAGAATGTAAGTTTTAATTTTAATGTTCATTTTTCAAAGGTTTGATTTTTTTTTTCAAAAGAAATATTTTCTCAACTTTTCGTATAGAAAAGTGAAATTTTCAGGTATAGGCCTATTTATTTAGTAGCCTTACAGAATCTTTTCGTAAATCTAATATACCGTATAACTTATACGTATTACTGAAGAGGGGTTTTCCCTCAACCCAATATGAGCAAATGCTGGGTAACTTTCGGTGTTGGACCCCGGACTCATTTCACCGGCATTATCACCTTCATCTCATTCAGACGCTAAATAACCTAAGCTGTTGATAAAGCGTCGTAAAATAACCTAATAAAATAAAAAAAAATTACTGAAGATAGTGTATTGATAATTTTGAAAATATTCGCATGGAAATTGTTTGTAAGGAAATGAATTAACAAAGAAACTACTGTTACATCATAAGCAAAAGATATGTGCCCATTTGTTGTAAAAATGTCAGCTCTATAGCTTCAGCAGATTTCGAGAAAATAATTTAATATTCTGATGATAGGAAGTTGCTCACAAATATCACTTTAAAAGCATAATGCGATAAGAGTTTTGTTATGTAATATTAGTTACACTTAAAACAGATACAGTATCTAGGTAACTTTGCTTTGTACTGTGATATTGTTTTGATTAGTTTATTGATTACTTGGATTAATCTTGCTCAGGATAGGGACCAATGGCGGGCTTATATGAGGGCGGCAATGAACCTCCGGGTTCCTTAAAAGCCAGTGAGTAAGTAAGTAAGTATTGATTACTTTTGTAAGGCTAAAGATACCATCAATATAAATTCAAACTTATCATGTCATACTCAATCTTTTTCTTTGGAATATCACTTTCTTTATCAATGATGTGTTTCAGCCACTTAATATAGTATAATATTATACTACTATGGAATTTAAGTGAATAGTCCTTCGTAACTCTCTATTATGTAATTAAGATTTAAAACACAAGTGCAATATTAAGAAACCAGTGTTAGTACTTTTGTTTTACAGACAATATAGATAATATTAAACAGAAAGAAGCCATATAAAAATAACGACATAAAATTTCACGTTCCGTTTGAAGTTTGTGCACCACTGTTTTCTTAATCCAACAGGTTGATTATTCATATACACAACCCTTCCTTTTTCCATACTTAGCGCTTGCTGCCCGCGCACGACGTCAAGGTCAGAAATATGCGCTTGCTTTGACATCACTGCTGTAGCTCTTCAATCTGTCCGATATTATTGTACCTCTTTTTCCCAGTTCCTCTCGAAAAAAATTCAAATTGGTTTCCTACAAGACGCAGATAAAATGATTAAAATAACGCTGAAAGAAATACTATGTTTACCTACAGATACTCCAGATTCAATGATTTACTCTGGCAGTAAATATAAAGGCCTAGGTCTATTTCGAACTACATGGGAGGCAGTCCTTCAACAAATTAACAGTTGTCAACTTTTGATGAGATCAGAGAGATTTAGAGAGTGAACTGAAAACTAACCCCGGCAAGTTACCTTTGGATAACAATTTGATCTCCCCAGACACCATTAAGAACAAAAGAGTTATCATTGATTCAAGGAAACTCAGAAAAATTTTGCTCTTTGAAGAATTTAATAAATGGTATCAACTGCCACAGAAAGGTAAAAGAGTCAACTTACGTAAAGACTTCACTCCCGCAAACAGCTGGGTCAGACATCATACAGGCCTTTCTAGCTCCGAGTGGAGAGATGCACTAATGATGACCGGTAATGTTGCTCCTGCACTCGCTATTCCAGGCAGAACTAAAGGCAATAACCCCTGTAGGCGATGCCACAGTGAGGTTGAAACTTTGGCTCATGTCTTGAGTTCATACCCATTTGGCGAAACTCTTCGTAACAGCAGACATCACAAAATCAGGTCTGTAATCGCAACATGCCTTAAGTCCAATGGCTACACTACCTATGAAGAAGTCCATGGAATAGCAGATACCGGAAGTCATCGGCGTATTGATATTATAACATTTAAACCTGGAGAGACAAAATGTTATATTCTGGATCCGACCACAGATTCGAGACGCATCAGAATCAACCTGAGGAAGTTAATCTAGAGAAAAGGAGAATTTATGAACCCACTATCCCTTATTACAAAACATCATATAAACTCAGGGATATAGAAGTCATCGGATTAATGGTGGGCGCTAGAGGGACCATAACAAAACAATTCGTGTCATTCTGTCATAAATTTGGAGCCCAAACAACAACAATTAAGGAAATTTCTATGATAGCTTTGAAGGGTTCTCTGCAGATTTTACGGCGACATTTGTATCTCAATTCAAATTACAGTTGAATTTTCTCAGTCTATTTTTTATCTGTATTTTTTTTTATAAATTTTCATTAGGTTAAATTAGGGTCTGTTGGACAGTCGGGCATGTTGGACACTTTGTACTTTAACGTGTTACCTCGCCACTTGTGGGCACCACATTCTGCTAGAAGTCAATGGCGGAAGTAGCCAGGAGTGGGGTTACTTCCGTCATTGACTTCTAGCAGAATGTGGTGCCCACAAGTGGTGAGGTAACACGTTAAAGTACAAAGTGTCCAACATGCCCGACTGTCCAACATACCCTAATTTACCCTATGTGAAATATTATCTACTGCAAATTTTAGTTTCTTATAAACAAATTTCTTGTAAGAAATTTTAATGTTATTTTAAATGTTACTGTTTAACATTCTTTGTCTTTGGCAACCTCACCAAGTTGAGGAAGATTGATAAATTTCAACTTTTTATTAATATTTTTAATTGCATTGAAATTTTAAATAGAGCTCGCTAGCAACTTTCGTCTCATGGACGTCGGCAACTTCATCAAAGATAAACTATCCTTCAACATAACAATTAGAAAGTAACTGTCAGGTGTAGTATTTGTCAGTACCAATTCGAAACAAAATTCAACCTGATAACTAGAAGATCACTATGTAGTAATAGGGGGAAATTGTTAGGTTTCAACCGTAGAGTACAAGGCAAGAAGACCCGGACTATACAGTCAGTGGGTCGAATTCCACATCGTGACCGTAAAGTCGAAGTTTTGCTACAGCCGCTGATTACAGCAGCGGTTTTCTGAAAATATAGCCGAAATTTTAAAAATGAATACGGAGCAATAATAATGAAAAATTATGGTGATACGAGAGAAATGCTGCATGAACACAAGTCGGCAGACAAAATTCAGCGTACTTAACCGGCGATCCGCAGACACAAATTAGCAAACATGCGAAAGCGCACAGAACGACGTGTCGCCAACAATGGGGAGAAGCAATCTTGCCTCACAATGCGCCCTCCCGAGGCTGGCAGGTAATTATGGCGAGAGGCTGTTACAGGGCCAGTCAGTCACGGCCATTGTTATTCAACTGTCAGCCGGCACAATGGCGCCACGTTTACTCTTTTCCTCATATTCTCAATTTCTGCGAGACACTGTACATCTGTAAGTTCCGAAGAAATATAACACCACACAAATTTACCTTTGGTAGCTATGCATGTATGCGTGCGTTTGTGTACGTGTGTATTTATACATGTAAGCCTATACAGGGTTTTTAAAAAATACGGGACATAATTTCAGGTATGTATTTCCCACATGTAGACAATCAAAATAGTTCATTACAACATGTGTCCGGAAATGCTTTATTTCCGAGTTATGGCCTTCACAACATTGAAATTCACCGGAACGTTTTTCTTTCCGCAGGTCGTTGCCGTCAAAGGAGACATTATGAGGGCACTCTGACAGTTCATTCCGAGGCGAAGGTTACATTCAGTGTTGTGTAGGCGTTAGACTGTGCGACATGTATTCAAATCAAGAGCTGGCAGAGATACACTTCATGTACGGTAAGGCGGACGGCAATGCTGCGCTGGCTCGTCGTTTGTACCAGGAGAGGTACCCACAGCGACAATATCCAGATCGGAAGACATTTGTACGTCTCCATTACCGTCTGTGCGAGTATGGAAAATTTAACTCTCCTGGTTTGGGAAGGGGACGACCAAGATCTACAACTCCAGAAGTACAGGAGGAGATTCTGGAGGCTGTGAACATAACTCCTTCTATCAGCACACGAAGGGTAGCGTTGCAAGTCAATGTTCCTCATACGACTGTCTGGAGACTGTTGAAAGAGTATCAATTGTATCCTTATCATTTGCAACGTATATAGGCCCTGTCACCAGCAGATTACCCTGCACGAATTAGGTTCTGTCAGTGGTTCTTGCAGCAGTGTGGTGTAAATCCGAACTTTCCTGCCTTAGTATTATTTACAGATGAAGCACAGTTCACACGAGATGGCATAACAAATTTCCACAATCAGCATATATGGGAGTATGAAAACTCACGTGCAACTGTCCCGGTGAACTTCAATGTTGTGAAGGCCGTAACTCGGAAATGAAGCATTTCCGGACACATGTTGTAATGAACTATTTTGATTGTCTACATGTGGGAAATACATACCTGAAATTATGCTCCGTATTTTTTGAAACACCCTGTATATTATACCTCAACATTCTCTTGAAAACAGCCACCAATCAATCTTCGGTTGTGAAGAAGTCAGCCGGGAAATGATTCGCTTTAGCGTATGCAGTCGAGAATTTATAACCGGTCGGTTGAAACGTTTTACTCGGTCACTCGCGAGCGCTCGATGTTGTTGCATTATAATTATATCACCTTTTAATGTCTGATACTTAAAGCAGCCTACCTAAGAAGGTTACCATTTTGTTTCTATTTCAGAAAACACGAAAATTAGGAAGTACTTGAACATTTAAATGAGGAAACATAATTTTTAAATGACACAATTCTTTAAATGAAATAATGCTTTATAACACCGTTTCTCAAACTTTTTTGAAATGGGGACCACTTTTTAAAGTCAGAACAGTTCCGCGGACCACCTTACTCTAGTTCCTTTCGAAAGCAAACTTATCATTTTCGTAGCATATTTTAATAGCTACCGGTGTACTTACATTTTAAAATTGAATTAAGGTTCGGTACTTTGGTCCTCGATTATAAATTCGGGTGGTCCCTGAGTTACAGGCGCGGCGCCAGATGTGCAGGGAAAAGATGTCGAGAAACACCACTTATATAGTGCTTTAAATCCCTCTTTTGTTGCTGAGAGTAGAATGGGAAGTCGATAGACGAGTAGAGTAATAAATTTCATAAAATGTAATGCTGGGAGAAGAAGTGAAATTCGATTGCCATGTGTCATTTCGATAATGTGGGATTTTAAGCTACTGTGTGATACGAAATTCGTTTGAATTTTATTTTTTTCTTCTGTCTTTTTTTAAGGACCACAAGGGCAGACCTCGAGGACCAGAGGTGGTCCGCGGACCATAGTTTGAGAAACGCTGCTTTAAAATGTTATCATTAATAACGTTATTCAGCATCCATCTTGTCGAACTCGTTAGGCCTATATCAGAAATGAAAATGTTTAATATACCTTAGTAAATAGGCCTATGTGATTGCATAAACAGAACAGAGATTTTGTAATGCGTCTCAAATTTCTTCAAAAAAACAGACATAATATTATGTTCGGTCCAACAAGCGGTTCATGGGTCAGTTCATGTACGGTTCCTGTACCATCTTATGCGCATTTATTTTGGTTAAAATAGGCAGGCATATAGGCACTGAAATAGTAAAAATAGGCAGTGAAATAGGCATTTAATAGGTTCGTTCCAACAAGCGGTTCATGGGTCAGTTCATGTACGGTTCCTGTACCATCTTATGCGCATTTATTTTGGTTAAAATAGGCAGGCATATAGACACTGAAATAGTAAAAATAGGCAGTGAAATAGGCATTTAATAGGTTCGTTCCAACAAGCGGTTCATGGGTCAGTTCATGTACGGTTCCTGTACCATCTTATGCGCATTTATTTTGGTTAAAATAGGCAGGCATATAGACACTGAAATAGTAAAAATAGGCAGTGAAATAGGCATTTAATAGGTTCGTTCCAACAAGCGGTTCATGGGTCAGTTCATGTACGGTTCCTGTACCATCTTATGCGCATGCGTTAGTTGAGCATCTGCTATGGGATTGAAACTGGACTGGACGCTGTTGGAACGCTTTCGCGGATCGTTATGTACTAAATCCAGAGATGCTATAACTGTGATCATCTTTGCTAAAAACGGGATGCTTAATTATTATCGTTTCGCAGCTAATTCTAATTGCAGAAAATAGAATTTCGATAATTTTCCATGAAAAGATAACAAAAAAAATTGAAGGCAAGAATTCCGCTAATTCAATGTTGTGTACTGGGGGATTCTCATCTAAAAATACTTATTTTTTAATTATTAATTTATGTAAGTTATTCATTATACTTTTAATGAAAGATGTATGTTGAAATTGTAATTAACTATTTCATTAAGGTCCCTCAGACAAATAACGCCATGTATATCTTTAACGCCACCCTATTAATTCTTGTTAACGACACCTGATTTCGGTAGTGCACTACTGTAGCCTGCATTCGCTTGCCATGTAGTGATGAAATGAGTTACTAGCTGTCCGCTGACATTTACGAGTGACATTATATTCCATCATTTTCCTGTTGTGTGTTGATAGTGAATGGCTGTTTTATACCAAGGTAAAAGGCAATATTTTATTTTGTGTGTTGAGCAAATAATGACTATATTAAACTATATATTTTCGTGATCCTTAAACATTCTTCTATGCAGGGAAAGTATTTGCTATCTATAATATTTGAAAATATTAGAAAAACAGGCGTGTAATATTATCAAGTATTCAGTTGCGCTTTAACTCCACGTGGCGTTAAAGGTCTACAGATCAAATTTTAGGTTATGTTAGTACGGTAATTATTTGTTTAACGATAGTCCTCAATTTTTAATAGTATTTTCATTGCTGTTATATTCATATTGTGTTAGGTATTTATATAATTAGTGTCGAAACATCAGGAAAAACATTAACCTTTCACCTTCTAAATGTCCACAATGTGCACAGTGATGATGTTGGTTCAAGAGCTTATCAAACTCTTAATGTTTTGTTTTACTTTTGTGAAAACATTCATATTTAACTAAGATTTATGCTTTTGTGTTTATAACTTTCTACTGTGTCTGGTTGTCTCTTTTTTTAAAGTACGAAGTTACCGGAAAACATATTTTCATAATCCATCTGGTGTTTCAGCTTCAGATCAAGAATATTTCATTAGTATTGAGTGATTTTGTACCTTTTATTAACAGAAACTCAAATTTAGTTGATTAGTTCAATTTGTGTTGCTTAGGAAAAATAATTCATTAATAATTATTATAAGTGTATAGGTTACTAGAAAATAGGTGGCGTTAATTGGACAAGCTGTTCCTAATAACGCCAGTATACAAAGTTTTCCTATTTGAGTTTTAATTCTTCTCCAGTATATAATATCACCATTTTCGTTGTGTTATTTTCTAAAGATAAAATTAAAGTTTCTTTATCATAATTTTTGTGTTTGTAAATAACTTATTTCCAGAGCAACAGTGACTTAAGTGTTAAGGTGGCGTTATTTGGTACGTGTACCTTACCCAAATAATTTCCATTCCATTTCTTCCTGGCGAAAATTTAAATTAAATCTCTAGTTTTATTATTCGTCTGCACTGTCCCTTTTCATCTCAACCTCATTGATGTGAACAGTCGATCAGGTCTTTCTTTAGTATCCAGGAGACGTTGGTGAGCTAATGCGCATGCGCGTCTCGCGTACTCATCAGCAGATGCCTCAATCTGCTGACTACTTCTGACCGTTCCGAACCGTGTCAAAAGTTTGTTGGAACGCCCGACTGCAGTACATGTTTCCGGTTCAGGACTGGTTCGGATTGTGTTGGAACGCTTTTTCTGTACTGCGCATGCTCACGATAGTTACGGACGGTTTCTGACTGTTGTTGGAAAGAACCTAATCTATTTCAGTCACAGTAGTGTAATAAAATAAACCAAATCTACATGTTCACTTTGCTTAACATTTTTACAATAGTATAATAAGAGATGCTTAATTGCTGACAATGATTGACGTTGGAGCTATTTATGTTAAGGTGTATGCAGATTCTATTATTCCACTTTCAACGACCGTATCACGAAATGTCAAGGATGGAGCAAACAACGTTCGTATTGAAGTTATTCCAAACTTATAAGAATCAATGGTCATGGTCCTTATCGTGGTCCTTGTCATTGTCGTTATTATGGTTCTCATGTTTGTCGTGATCCTTATCGTGGTCCTTGTTGTTGTTATGGTCCTACATTTGTCATTTCAAAATAATATTGTTTCTCCCTTTGAAAAATTACTTTCGTGTCACAAAATACCTTACATAAAAGATAAAAGAGCTCGTAAATAGAGACCTATAACAGAAACGGATAACTGATAACATTTTGCTCTTTGTGTACTTTGGAGTAGGTTGCGAGTTGGGTGGTAATACGCATGCGCGGCCAGACGTCTTCCTGTACGGGAACTATATCTATGTGAACCTTTGACCGTTAGGCATCCACCTGAATCAATTTTTGGGTAATACCATAGGCGGTTCCTCGGGGGGGGGGGGGAGAGAAGGGAGGAACGTCCTCCTCACATTTTTTTCTTTTAAAAGTAAATACCAAATGAAATATATGCCTTTAAATTCGAGGAAGATTCGACAATTTTTAAGTTCACAGGTATAAGAAAACCTCGGTTGATCGAATTTTAAACGACGCGCGCACATGTGCTGCTAGAAAACTGTGAGAAAGATGCGAGATTGTCTGTGTAGAGGACAGGCACTCCATTCCTCCTCTACTGCAGTTAACACACACAGACAATAGCGCACTAGTGGTCAGAGAAAGAAGCAGAGTTTTAAAGCAAGTAAATGAACGGAGAGGGAGGAGATCCTCCTCTGAATCAGCGCATGGGCGGGAAATAGAAACCAACTGGTTGTGCAGCAAGCTCGCTACCGCTGCCACCTAACGATGCTGCATTCAACCAGACTACAACACATCTAGGAGGAGACACAACAAAAACAGTTTTAACGCAACGCTATGAAAGACACCACATAAACTTTTTTTTTTTAATTATAAGTCAAAAATATTATTCATTGCACTTTATATAGGCTACTATTCATGATTTGAAACTTTCGTGGATATTTTAAAGTTAAAGTCGGGTTTATGTAAAACAAAGAGGAAGTATTCTACGTAATTGGCCCCTGAAATTCACTTCTATTCATTGTTTACTAGACAGGACAACAGCCAAGTTGTCAGTTTTATACAAATATATTTGAAATTGAAAGTAGGTACTCCAAACTACATCATTTTTAACATAAAAAATTAATCGGCCATCAGCAGCTTTGAACAATAATGATAGTATGACTTTACAAGAACTGACATTCTTCAAAAGCATGTGATATTGAACTTGTAAAATGTACATGTGGCAACAGGGACCACGTGGGTGGGTGCTGTGTACTCGCTTTCCTCAGATTATTTCCTATTCTCATTTCCATTTCCGTAAAACGGTTCCGGTTACAAGTTAGTAGCTAGTCTCTTCCAACACGTGTGATGCTGTAGTGTGCTCGAAAAATGCTGCGAGGTTGTGAATTTCCTTGTAATTGTTAATTTGCGCAATTATTTAACAATGAATGGCAGTGAAAACATAATATATTTTGGACAATTTAGGAAACTCAGTTTACAAGAACAGATTATTGCTATACAGAAGGGAAGGCCAACCCCAACACTACCTGGTCTTACATGTATGCATATAGGCTAATTTGTAGCATGTTTCATTCAAGAAGGTGTCATTTCGTGCTGTTAACTTCTTTCTCCCTCTTAAGAAATATGCAGGAGCCGCCACTGGGTAATACCCATGCTGAAGTCACCCGTATGAATTGCATCCATGTTACCTTTATCTTTGACAGCGCCATTTGTGCATAGAACCTACCCGAACTGTGTTTAGTCCGTCCTTTCGGTTCATACTCAATACAGACAAGCGAAGATTTGAGCAAGTATAACGTTCTTTAGTTATATTTTCTGTTTAAAAATTAATTAATTTTGGAATTTGATAAAGCTGCAGATATTTAATTGTATTTGCAGTTAAGATACCCAAAACTATACAACAAATGTTTATGTTATATTTTGTTTTTGTTTTTTTAGTTGGTTATTTAATGATGCTGTATCAACTAGGCTGCTAAGTTATTTAGCGTCGATGAGATTGATGATTGCGGGATAGTACTTGGCGACATGAGGCCGAGGATTCGCCATAGATTACCTGGCATTCACCTTACGGTTGGGGAAAACCTCGAAAAAAACCCAGCCAGACAATCAGCCCAAGCGGTGATTGAACCGCTCCCGAGCGCAAATGCATACCGGCAGGCAAGCGCCTTAACCGACTGAGCCACGTCGGTGGCTATTATATATATATATATATATATATATATATATATATATATATATATATATATATATATATATATGTATATATATATATATGTGTGTGTGTGTGTGTATGTATATATGTGTTTCTGCATAGGCCTATACGTAGGCCTATATATATTGTCTAGCAGACGAAATGCAAAGTACATTATACTCGTTTTAAGATAACTTGTAACAAGATCCTAAGAAAAACTAGCGTATTCTTCTTAGAATATGGAAACTTACTTACTTACTTACTTACTGGCTTTTAAGGAACCCACAGATTCATTGCCGCCCTCACATAAGCCCGCCATCGGTCCCTATCCCGAGCAAGATTAATCCAGTCTCTATCATCATATCCCACCTCCCTCAAATCCATTTTAATATTATCTTCCCATCTACGTCTCGGCCTTCCTAAAGGTCTTTTTCCCTCCGGCCTCCCAACTAACACTCTATATGCCTTTCTGGATTCGTCCATACGTGCTACATGCCCTAGAATATGGAAACTAACCTTATAATAAGCACGTAGGAAATACGCTGCAATTCGTCTTAAATTATCTCTCATGATGAGAAATGTGCTGTACACACACGCGAAATCCTCAGCTCACAGTTTCCATTTTCTTATCATTTCGTATCTTAACCAGTCACAACCGAAATTGGTTTTGCAGCTCCGGGCTCTTTATTGAAATTCAACTCACTGCTTGCCAATATCATTTCGTATGAGCCACTTTTGAAGCCATTAATAATTTGTACCAAATTAACGTTGTCATAGCAACGTGCTTGAAATATCTGAATCCTACCTATCAGAAAATCAATAACGATTATTGTTTTTGTTTTGTGTCTGTGAAGTATGCTTTCGTTTATAGATATTCTTCCTCCAACATTTTTTATCTTTTTATTTTAAATATCACGTTTAACACTCAGCAAAAACAAAACGGAATTGAGTTCGTAAGGATGAATAAATACTAATTACTAAGCAGTTCATTTAATATCGATTAATCAGTACAAATAATATTTTTGATGTGATTTCGTCTATGCAGAAGGACGATTCAATAAGAACTGCGTTTTCATTGAAAAACACAAACTGACACTTGTGACGTACAAGGTCGCGGTCGCAGTTTGGTGTTTTTCTCGGGGTTCTCCCGTTTTTTTTTCCATATTAGACATCTACATCATTCCGCCACCATTCCTCCATTTCGTCATTATTCCATAGCATTCCAAGACCGCTGGCAGGCGACGCACGGAGGGGGTTGGCCTAGGGACGAGGAGGTTGGCCTGCTCGAGACCTGGGTACGCAGCGAACCTTAGTGTAGTCAGCCTAGGTTGAAGGTTAGCGCAATAGATCGTAACATGTCGCAGTGCTGAGCCATAATGCCCCTCTCCATAAATTCCATTTCATTCAAGATCGAAAGCTACGCCAACTTCAACTGTCATTTATTTATTTATTTATTTATTTATTTATTCGTTTATTTATTCATTGGTTTATTTATTTATTTGCTCATTCATTAATTTATTCAATTAATAATTTATTAATTAATTTATGTATTTTATGCATTCCTTTACTCAATTATTTACTTGTTTGTTTATATGCCTATTTATTTATACTGGCGGAGTTAAGGCCATAAATCAAGGTCTTCTCTTGGACTTCATCAGGTCGCAAATACTAAATATTACAGAATAATCAAGTAGTGGAATTAAACGAAAAGTGAAAAGAACAAAAACAGTTACATAATTATTACATACTTACTTACAAATGACTTTTAGAGAACCCGGAGGTTCTTTGCCGCCTTCTCATAAGCCCGCCATCGGTCCCTATCCTGAGCAAGATTAATCCAGTCTCTACCATCATATCCCACCTCCCTCAAATCAATTTTGATATTATCCTCCCATCTACGTCTCGGCGTTCCCAAAAGTCTTTTTTCCTCCGGCCTCCCAGCTAACACTCTATATGCATTTCTGGATTCGCCCATACGTGCTACATGCCCTGCCCATATGAAACGTCTGGATTTAATGTTCCTAATTATGTCAGGTGAAGAATTCAATGCATGCAGTTCTGCGTTGTGTAACTTTCTCCATTCTCCTGTAACTTCATCCCTCTTAGCCCCAAATATTTTCCTAAGCACCTTATTCTCAAACTCCCTTAACTTCTTTTCCTCTCTCAAAGTGAGGGTCTAAGTTTCACAACCATACAGAACAACCAGTAACATAACTGTTTTATAAATAAAATTCTAACTTTCAGCTTTTTTAAAAACAGAATGGATGACAAAAAATCTTCTCAATCGAATAATAACAGGAATTTCTCATATTTATTCTGCGTTTAATTTCCTCTCGAGTGTCATTTATATTTGAAGAGTCCACTGCAAGAATGATGGCTGTCACTTTCTTCTCGAAAATGAACCAAGACTGTCAATGCATAGCTTATTATTATTATTATTATTATTATTATTATTATTATTATTATTATTATTATTATTATTATTATTATTATTGCGGCTGCGAATTTTCGACCCTTGAAGAAGTCGAAATTAATCTATCGATTTTCTCTTGTATCGAAACATTTTTGGAGTATAGCCTGCTGTACTCTTCTTTTAAAGTATGGTGCATATACAATTCATGCTATGTTCGCAACCGAAGTAATCTTCTTCCGAGATGGAATAAAAATATAATATATGAATTATTTTGAGTATATATGTCATGTAACATTCATGTTTGGAATCATTTAATTGCAACAACCCTACAGCATTTCTCGTATTTAGAACCGAGCCGCTGAATTATTCAATCCCCCCTACTGCGACCAGACCTAAGTCTCGAACACAAATGCAATGGGAACTGCATTAATAACAATAACCATGTATATTAATATCACAACCGCGCGATGACGCAGGAATCTGTGACCTGCATAATTTATAGAGCAAACGGATATACGGTATTCTATTAATAATGCGCATTATATTAATTCCATTACAATTTCCATTATCCGCTTTTATTCTTAGCATGATTTCGTTTCCTAACAACCGCATGAAGTTAAAAATATGTAATTGAATTCGAAGCACTGACTGCAAGCTTAACTATAACTATTAATAAGGAAATTGTAGGCACTTGGAAATGATTTTCTTATGTCAAATTGTAGTAGTAGTATGATTTCTTATCCTACCAACCGCATACAGTGAAAATAGACAACTGACTGTGAAGTAGAACAATTGTCTATAGGGTGATTCATAACGAAATTGTCATACTTTAAAGGTTGACTGTTTGTAAGATTATAAATGAGAAACACATGTCTTATTCTTAACAGTTTCCAAAAACAGCAATTTGAAAATATCAGGCATGAGTCTCCTTTTCTATCTCCGCATAATTGCACATATTGATGTAGACGCAACCAAAATGACATAAGATTGTACTACTGCCTTTGTCTAGTTAGCAACTTGCAATTGTGCATGTATTAACCTTAATACTTGAAGGATGTTTCTTTGGCAACACGGGTTGGTATATCAACAAGATGGCTCAATGATCAGCAACTCAATAAAACTTATCCTTGGCGTTGGATTGGTCGCGGTTGTGTCATGTCTTGTCCACCGAGGTCACCCGATCTTACACCATTAGATTATTGTTTGTGAAGTTGTGTAAAGAGCGAAGCCTACAAGCGCAAAATGTAAACAAGGGAACAATTATTGTTTGCCCGAGTTTTAAATGCTTATGATCACATTAAGGAATGTTCAAACCAGATGAAATTAGTAACACTGCATCTGGTTACAGCAGGGTATAGGGAATTACAAGTATGGAGACTTCGCGTCGGCATCTTTGATGTAACAGGACTGATTTCAATGATCTTCAAACCAGTTTGAGCGTGAAATTCTGCTTTCTCCCAGGAGTTGGCACTGACATCACACCAGTTAGCAATAGACACAGCGGAATATAATACACATACAATTAATACATCTAGGTACATTATGTACTCAAATAAAATAAACTGAATCAATTAAATAATAAATCCGTCATTAACCGTAATGTCTACACTCTAGAGTTCCTTTATAATGAGAGTTGAGACGTTGACCCCAACAACAATTAAAATATGTAATGATTTGATAGCGCTGAAAATGGAAAAACAAAACTCCTATGAGAAGTAAAAATATGAAACGAATTTGATACATAATTTTATAATGTATTATATTATTCTATAATATAATTATATATATATAAAACATAAAAATTATTATTACAACTAGTTTATCACTGAGAACTAAGGAGTTAACTTATGTTTTTTATGACCTCACATGTCATTCTGAAAATTAATAAATTTTTTCAGTCAATAACCTACTATTTATAATTGCTTGTTTCTCTGCCGGACCATACTGTATATATTCAGATGTAGCTACTGTCTCAGTAACGTGTAATATTTGGACATATTAGCATATATTATATCTGATATGCGATGCTAATGAGGGCTGATGCATTTATAGTGTATCTGTCCTCTCCTTCATATAAGTTATGCACAATGATCCTCCCTGCCCAATTACTTCCATACGTTGCTAATATAACTAGGTAGTTCTCAGTTCATACAATTCAGTGATAGCCACAATCAAGTACGCACCGCTTCCCATCGAATTCCCAAATGCTATGATACTTGCTTGACTCATTAACAAATGTATTCCTTTATGAATATTAGGCAACTATTTACTGATGACACAGACAGATATATAAACAAACTCAGACCCGTAATTTGTTCAGTGATGACACTTCCAATTACACATTTAGGGGACACATACATACATACATTTAAATCCAATTTTAATCCACTTTATTTATTAACAGAAGAAAATAATTAAAATATGTCTTCATAAATCTATTGATTTTCCATCTCAAAATTTGTCTATAGACTTTAACGTACTTAACGTAAGACAAATTTATTATATTGTATTAATAAAATTCATACATAAAAATCGTCCACATCTGTGGAGTAACGGTCAGCGCGTCTGGCCGCGAAACCAGGTGGCCCGGGTTCGATTCCCGGTCGGGGCAAGTTACCTGGTTGAGGTTTTTTCCGGGGTTTTCCCTCAACCCAATACGAGCAAATGCTAGGTAACTTTCGGTGCTGGACCCCGGACTCATTTCACCGACATTATCAACTTCATTTCATTCAGACGCTAAATAACCTGAGATTAAATAATTTTGAATTGTATTCTCATAGTTATGAAACAAAAGATATGAATTCTTTAAGATTGTTTGAACCAAAATGCAACACTGTTACAGTATTTAATCATAGTAGTAATTTAGGCCCAAGAATATATAACAAATTTATATTTAAATATCCTAATCTTGTCAATTCTAATATTTCTAGTATTAAATTTAAAAAGTTGTGTATGGATTTTATTAAAAATTTGAAAAATTGTAAATTTAAATTTATATACTATAATTGCAAATTGTATTGTATAATTATTAATTGTATTGTATAATTATTAATTTCAATTCAGGAATCCGCCCCTGAGCACGAGTTCTACTCTTTCAGGAACGAGCTAAAGTTTCTCTGTATATTTTATAAATTATGTTACAATTATTAGCAAAATAATAAATAAATAAATAAATAATTAACTGTTCTGCCCAAAGAGAGGTATTTCACTGCAAACCCATATTCTCCAAACTTTCTTATTTTCTACCTTCCTCCTAGTCTCCGTATGTCCATATATCTTAATGTCGTCTATCATCTGATATCTTCTTCTGTCCCGAGCTAGTCTTCCTTTCACCATTCCTTCCAGTGCATCCTTCAGTAGGCAGTTTCTTCTCAGCCAGAGACCCAACCAATTCTTTGTTCTCTTCCTGATCAGTTTCAGCATCATTCTTTCTTCACCCACTCTTTACAACACAGCTTCGTTTTTTATACTGTCTGTCCACTTCACACGCTCCATTTTTCTCCATATCCATACTTCAAAAGCTTCTAGTCTTTTCTCTTCATTTCGTCGTAATGTTCGTGTTTCTGCCTCATACAATGCTACACTCCACACAAAGCACTTCACTAGTCTCTTCCTTAGTTTTTTCCAGAGGTCCGCAGAATATGCTCCTTTATCTATTAAAAGTTATTACTTCAAAACAAGCCGTAAAATTCGCAAGTGAAACTTGGGTCTTAAGAACTAAAGATAAATCAAGAATAGAAGCAGCACATATGAGGTTCCTGAAATCAACACTGGGAGTTACCCGAAGAGATAGACTACGTAATAAAGATATTAGAAACCAACTACAACAGGAGAATATGGTGGAAGAGATACAAAGATATCAGAAACAATGGAAAGAACATGTATTAAGAATGAGTCCTTCAAGGCTTCCACAGCAAGCTTTTTTTTTTTTACAGACCATTTGGAGGCCGAGACGTTGGGAGACTGGTGAGAAGATGGAGTGACCAATTTGACTGAAAACACTTAGCCTCGGAACAGGTCGCAAAGGCCTAAACCGTGTTTAGGAAGAAGAAGAAGAAGAAGAAGAAGAAGAAGATCTATTAAAAGTTTCCTTGGCCATTGCTATCCTCCTTATGACTTCCTGGCAGCAGCTCATATTACTACTTACCCTAGTATTTGAAGCTGTCTGATTGCTCTACTGTTTCATTTAGTACTCGAAATTTTACCTTCTTTATTTTTCTTCGTCTTGTTTGCATTTATCTTCATTCCATACTTATAGCTCATAGCTGTAATTTAGCTCCTCTAGCATATCCCTTAGTATCGTCTCGTCTTCTGCTAACATCGCCATATCAGCAGCAAATCTTATGCACTTAATTCTTCTTCCACCTAATATTATCCCTCCCATGTTCTGAAAACAATTCTTCACCAGATCCTCCAGGTAGATGTTAAACAGGGTAGATGATAAAGGTATAAATATTGGAAATTTATCTTTTGAAGAGGTGGAGAAGTTCAAATATCTTGGAGCAACAGTAACAAATATAAATGATACTCGGAAGGAAATTAAACACAGAATAAATATGGGAAATCCCTGTTATTATTCGGTTGAGAAGCTTTTATCATCCAGTCTGCTGTCAAAAAAACTGGAAGTTAGAATTTATAAAACAGTTATATTACCGGTTGTTCTTTATGGTTGTGAAACTTGGACTCTCACTTTGAGAGAGGAACATAGGTTAAGGGTGTTTGAGAATAAGTTGCTTAGGAAAATATTTGGGGCTAAGAGGGATGAAGTTACAGGAGAATGGAGAAAGTTACACAACACCTGACGTAATTAGGAACATTAAATCCAGACGTTTGAGATGGGTAGGGCATGTAGCACGTATGGGCGAATCCAGAAATGTATATAGAGTGTTAGTTGGGAGGCCGAAGGGAAAAAGACCTTTAGGGATGCCGAGACGTAGATGGGAAGATAATATTAAAATGGATTTGAGGGAGGTGGGATATGATAATAGAGAATGGATTAATCTCGTTCAGGATAGGGACCAATGGCGGGCTTATGTGAGGGCGGCAATGAACCTTCGGGTTCCTTAAAAGCCAGTAAGTAAGTAAGTAAGTAAGTAAGTAAGTAAGTAAGTAAGTAAGTAAGTAAGATGATAAAGGGCATCCTTGACGTACTCCTTCCCCTATTTCGCTTTCTTCTGATATTTCTTCAATCCTGACTTTGACTCGTTTCATACAGCTAAAGATTACTGAACAGCCTCCTGTGTTTCCAATTCGCAACTATTTTCTTGAGAATGTCCTTAGTTTGTTCCATTCTACTCTGTGCTGAGGTTATGAAAGCAAGATGGTCTACCCAGTACCTCCTTGTAACACCTACGCGTCTCCATAGCCTTTGCCTATGTAGCATAATTTGATAGAACTCTCTTTACCTTGGTTACGTAGGTTAAGAAACAAGAGTTTAGCTTATATTTTGTGTATGCATTTCTTCGCTGGGATAATTTGCAAGCGATTGAAGCACTCTATATTTAACTGAATTAAAATGGAGATAAGATTGACTTCGTTTGAGTTCAATTTATAGTGAATATCTTACAGTATAAACAAATTATCACAGGAAATGAAGACCGAGTTAAAACAGTCTAAACAATGTTATGGTTGCGTAGCAACATTGTAAGTCATCTCAGCTACGTATTACTTTCCATTTGTATTTATTACACACATTACCATCATCTTGTCCTCCGTACAAATATAATTTTCTGTATTCTCACTGTTGATCTAACACAGGGTGTCGAATTGAATTTGTTACAAACTCTGGAAAGTGAAAGTAGCTGTCAAAATCAATTCTTTTGCTAGGTAATGAATTCGGCGGCGTTCCTATAACGTCCCTATCAGAGTGCTGCATTGGAGTTAAATCGCTCGCTTGAAGTCGGTTGAGTGTCGGAGATACGATCGGTCGTGATACGCTCGTAATAAATAGAAGCACGGTACAAGGTCATCTCACCGACATGTCTTATCTTGTATGGAAGGCGGCAGATAAGATACACATATGTTTTGCTCACACGGTAAAAATAAGGCTTTATTTTCTGCGTTTATGACAAACGTTTAATGGAACAGTCAACGGAACGTACCAAAACAGGAACATGAAGTTATAAATAAAATAGTATGAAAAACTTCGCTATACAGTTATTATTGCTAATTAATAACTATTCAATATTTGATTTACCACATACAGAATATAATATGATAGGTCCATACATAGTGTTCCGCCTATATACTGCGACAATGTAGAAACGTTTTACAAAATATTATTGATATAGCAGTAGATTAATAACAATATTGGTACAGAGATAACGTCACAGAAAATATAATAAAACGAATAATCATGCTGCACAAGTGTTACAGACGCAAAGATTGATACACTAATTATTATTATTATTATTATTATTATTATTATTATTATTATTATTATTATTATTATTACTACTAGAAAACTTGACACAGTTCTTGCATTATCGTGATTGTGTTCTTCGTTTATAATAATTACATTTACATCTAATAACATCAGATGTGGCAAAAACAAAATCACTCCTGTGCGGGGGGGGGGGGAAATTTACCTACAACATTTATATTACATTTTAAAGCAAGTTTTGTAGTTGTACTATGGAGAGGTTAGTTAAACACTGCAAAGTTTTGAAATGATAAACATCTATGATGTTACTACAAAGTTCATCACTGTAACAGGAACGAATGTCTAACGCTCGGCTTATACCGTTCGAGGATTTATCGCTCGTAACAATTTTACCCATCATGCATGTGCGCTACCTATCGGATTATCCTATGAACTACTTGGCACTCGAGCGAAAACGTCCGATGCAGACCTCGGTCCCTATATGTCCTTGTATCATCGCGCCCGGATCAATTTTATTCTTGAAGGTGAATCAGGAAAGGAGGCTCTACAGATAGGCCATCATGTTCCCCAGATTTCAAGTTTATATTTTTTCCAGGTGTCTGTGAAAAGTTAAATCTACGAAATATGCGTAGGAAAATCTTAACAGATAGGGCCGACACATAAATCAAGAATCTTCAAAGATGATCGACAATCAATAGTATAACGGTACGTATGCATGCACGAACAGAATAGACTCCACTTTCAGAAATTCCTCTAATACAGCGCTTCTCAACCTATGGTACTCGTATCATTGTTGGTACATGAACCACTGCTGGGTGGTACTTAAAGTGTGAAATAAAAATATAAATTATTATAAGATATTTTAAAATAAACACATCATAGCTTTTTTCTATATATTTTATGGAACACTCCATCAAATAAATGCAAATAGTAAGTGCTTATTAATTAAACACGCAAATTATTGGTACTGGAGTATAGAAAAGTTTATTACGTCCCTGGGAGCGACACTTAAAGATTTTCCATTATATATTTAATTAGTTTTATTTTATGGGGTTATTTTACAACGCTGTATCAACATCTAGGTTACTTATCGTCTGAATGAAATGAAGGTGATAATACCGGTGAAATGAGTCCGGGGTTCAGCACCGAAAAGTTACCCAGCATTTGTTTGTATTGGACTGAGGGAAAACTGCGGAAGAAACCTCAACCAGGTAACTTCCCCGACAGGGATTCGAACCCGGGCCACCTGGTTTCGCGGCCAGGCGCGCTGACTAATTTAGTTAGTGGTACAGCTAATTTTCCAAATCAAAAATAGTGGTACGTCACTGAAAAAGATTGAGAACCGCTGATCTAAAATATAATTCACAGCGCTATAAATAACATTTGGTAGTAATGTGTAATACACAACATAAAAATTACAACTCAGTTTCTCGCCTCCTATTGAAATGAGAAAGAGGATTTCTTAATAGAGGGGACTCAAAATACGATTATAAGAAAATACAGCATCATACTGTAGTACCACGGGTTATGTGTACATTAGCAAAACTTGTTCCTTATAACATCTACCATCACTTCTCAAAGTTTGCAACAAAATTACTCCCAACATCCTGTGTATGGAAGACGTCAATTATTAAGACAAACCGGAAGTTCGTGCACATGTTTAATGTACCACCGTAGCTTAATTTGAACTTTTCTATTTAGAGTAATGTATGTTATACCTCACATCTTTGCGAAGATCCAATTTATCTTGTAATAGGGACTTTTTCCATTACTAGCGAGTCAAATAAAAAATCTTACAACGTTTCAAAATTTGTCCCCGAGTTTTTAGATTCATTTTATAAATGTAGGGTACAGGTGGTCAATATGTTAGGAGAAAATCCACAAACGATTAGGAAAACACGGAAATTTTACTTGAAGCAAGTAAAGCGATCGGTTTGGAAGTAAATCCCGAAAAGACAAAGTATATGATTATGTCTTGTGACCAGAATATTGTACGAAATGGAAATATAAAAATTGGAGATTTATCCTTCGAAGGGGTGGAAAAATTAAAATATCTTGGAGCAACAGTAACAAATATAAATGACACTCGGGAGGAAATTAAACGCAGAATAAATATGGGAAATGCCTGTTATTATTCGGTTGAGAAACTTTTATCATCTAGTCTGCTGTCAAAAAATCTGAAAGTTAGAATTTATAAAACAGTTATATTACCGGTTGTTCTGTATGGTTGTGAAACTTGGACTCTCACTTTGAGAGAGGAACATAGGTTAAGGGTGTTTGAGAATAAGGTGCTTAGGAAAATATTTTGGGCTAAGAGGGATGAAGTTACAGGAGAATGGAGAAAGTTACACAACGCAGAACTGCACGCATTGTATTCTTCACCTGACATAATTAGGAACATTAAATCCAGACGTTTGAGATGGGCAGGGCATGTAGCACGTATGGGCGAATCAAGAAATGCATATAGAGTGTTAGTTGGGAGACCGGAGGGAAAAAGACCTTTGGGGAGGCCGAGACGTAGATGGGAGGATAATATTAAAATGGATTTGAGGGAGGTGGGATATGATGATAGAGACTAGATTAATCTTGCACAGGATAGGGACAGATGGCGGGCTTATGTGAGGGCGGCAATGAACCTTCGGGTTCCTTAAAAGCCATTTGTAAGTAAGTAAAGGTGGTACCACTGTGATACGAGTAATATTGTGATAGTTCTTTTTGAGAATTTATTATAATTTTACTGCGCTAGAGAAGGACCGGTTTTGAGCGGCAACTTGTCCACGAACATTCCCTTAATACGTTGACGGAAAAAAAAAAAAAACGATCTTCCTCTCGCTCAGTAAAATTGTAATACATTCTCAAAAAGAATTATCACAATATTACTCGCATCACAGTATTATCAACCTTTACTCTGTGTAAGTGTAAGAGCGTTTCTACGTTGTATACATAAACATCCTACAGGGTTTCCAAATTTGGGCCTACACAAGGGCGTACACAATGGAGGGGTTAACGAATTTGAATCCCTTCTTGAACTAAAAAAAAATTACATATAATTAGATTTGATGATAGAGACTGGATTAATCTTGCACAGGATAGGGACCGATGGCGGGCTTATGTGAGGGCGGCAATGAACCTGCGGGTTCCTTAAAAGCCATTTTTAAATAAGTAAGTATTATTTTGAGGCTTGCAGGATAAGAACAGCATGTTGCACATCATTCAACGCAGATATCTCTCCTATGTTCTGAGCATGCCATTTTGTTGCACTTCACACAAGATAATCTTGTTTTTCCTGTCTTTAGCGCGGGACATAAAACAAATCTAGCTTGTTTCATTTATTTAAATCCATGCCCCGATACGTACACCAGAGTTTATATCATCACCTCTTACACTTACAGCCATCAATAACACAATGACAAGAAACGGCTATAAAAACTTACAACGTGCCTGTATACCTGGGCTTACTAACCAGCCCACGAAGTAATGAAACATGTGTACTAGGGTAGAGTGAAAATATGAAGTTTATGAAATAAAAATGTAATACCAGGGAAACGTTGTGGGGTCATATCATAAAGAACAATGCAAAATATATTTTCTCTAGATTAATACTTAGAGGTGTCCCAAGAGCATTGCATTTTGAAATTTTCACAAAATTTTGAGATTCAGATTTTTTTGTGAGAGAACATTCTCCAGTGATTTATTCTGAACTGGATACCAAGAACGTGTTAAAAAATACATGTTAAAAGACTCGGCATATTTTTGGTACCCTGTTGTTTCATTTTGAAGTGTTACAAAAACCTCAATTTATAAGAAAATTGGGAATAATCACAAAACTCTTAGGTATGATATAACTAATATAATAAAATTAATGGAAATTCATTCTTCTTATATTGCAGGGTATTTGAATTAGAATATCTCTAATTAATACAAGAAATCTTACCTTCTACCTTGCATTCGCAATTCCAGAGGGGCTGAACCCATCACAATTACCTACCTATCATGACGTAATGAAATATTATCTATGGGTCAAAAATGAATTAAAATCTGACTTCAAATGAAAAGAATCTACTGTTGGAGAGATTTGAGAAAGAGTTGCTATCAAAACTAAAGAAATCCAGGTAAAGACAAATTCCGAAGTCAGTCATACAAGAATATTACAACTGATTCGTGCTTACCATGAACAAGACACAAACTTAATGGAGCCTTGTAAGAAACGACATGGCGACAACTAAAATGACAACATTGCAAAATTCAAAGAAGAAGCAAACAACTATTTGATATATGCAGTTGCAAATGCAAAACAAATTAATACTGTAGGTCTAATTGTGATAAAGACCGCCGTGTTCCAAAACAGAAAGAACGTTTACTAGAGCAAAGAACACAAAGAAGGATGATAATTGGACCTGTTGATTTTGTTACCACTCAGAAAGAAATTAAAAAGAAAACAAGAATAAATTCTAACTAAAAAAAAATAAATGAGTTGAAATTGAATTTTTGTCATATTTTATGTGAAATACTATATATTTTGTTCCTTTGGATCCCCTCAAAAATACTGCGTACTACAACCCCAATTTAGAGTCTACCAAAAAAGTTTAAATATTATGTGATTTTACAGCAATTCAATAGCTATGTAATGAAAAACAGAATAATAGCACAAATATACAAAGAGGCAAAAAAGTACAATTTTAAGAAAATTCGAAACCCTCAAATTTAGAAACTCCATATTTTTCACATTCCTAAGTTAAGTAAAAATACAGATTTTTGTAACCATAACCGGGTAAAAGGTAAAGGTAAAGGTAAAGGTATCCCCGTAACATGCCATGAAGGCACTTGGGTGGCATGGAGGTAGAGCCCCATGCTTTCCATGACCTCGGCACTAGAATGAGGTGGTGTGGTCGGCACCAAGCTCTGACCGCCTTTTACCCCCGGGAAAGACCCGGTACTCAATTTTATAGGAGGCTGAGTGAACCTCGGGGCCGTTCTGAAAGTTTGGTAACGAGAAAAAATCCTGTTACCCCGGACCTTCCAGTCCGTAGCCAGCTGCTCTACCAACTGAGCTACCCGGCCGCCTAACCACAACCGGGTACATTTAGAAAAGAGATAAAAACATTTTCATGTATAGATTCACTCACAGCCTACTGAGGAGTTGAAACTACTCTAAGTAGTGAATGAATGCCTGTGATCTGAGAGCTGTTGAAAGTCATCCAAAGATATGACATCAAAACATAAGTTTTTGTGGGGTATGCATTCTAGGGGTAATTATTGCACCGCTACTCCGACTGACTGGACAACGTGCAGTGCACGGTAGCCTACATCTCGGGTCAGCTATTAAATGTTGATAAAACCATTACAGATGTCGGACAGCGAGGATCCCCTGCGTCATACCGCGGAGTCAGTTTCCCTGTTGACAGACCATTAAACTCGCTGCGTGACTCAGATCGCGGATCGATATAGAGCCAACCGCTCACCAAGAAATTCATACCGTCACACCACTTTGAATACAGCAGTGTAAAATAAATACTCTTAGTTTCATCATCATCATTAAGGAGCGGATTCCTATGTAATTAAATATTCTTTTTGCGTGTGACAAAGCACAATTAACAAAGTTAAAAATTCCGAACATGAAGTTTTAATTTTAAAACCCGAATTTTATTTCACATAAAAACACATATTTTCACAAAAAAAAATATGTACATACATATTTTCAGGAAATCTGTTCTAAACACATAAATCGCGGAGTTTTTTTATTTAAATATTTTTTTTACAAGAACACTGCGGGCTAAAGCAGGGAGATGCACTATCACCTTTACTTTTTAACTTCGCTCTAGAATATGCCATTAGGAAAGTTCAGGATAACAGGCAGGTTTGGAATTGAACGGGTTACATCAGCTTCTTGTCTATGCGGACGACGTGAATATGTTAGGAGAAAATCCACAAACGATTAGGGAAAACACGGAAATTTTACTTGAAGCAAGTAAAGCGATCGGTTTGGAAGTAAATCCCGAAAAGACAAAGTATATGATTATGTCTCGTGACCAGAATATTGTACGAAATGGAAATATAAAAATTGGAGATTTATCCTTCGAAGGGGTGGAAAAATTCAAATATCTTGGAGCAACAGTAACAAATATAAATGACACTCGGGAGGAAATTAAACGCAGAATAAATATGGGAAATGCGTGTTATTATTCGGTTGAGAAGCTTTTATCATCTAGTCTGCTGTCAAAAAATCTGAAAGTTGGAATTTATAAAACAGTTATATTATCGGTTGTTCTGTATGGTTGTGAAACTTGGACTCTCACTCTGAGAGAGGAACATAGGTTAGGAGTGTTTGAGAATAAGGTTCTTAGGAAAATATTTGGGGCTAAGAGGGACGAAGTTACAGGAGAATGGAGAAAGTTACACAACGCAGAACTGCACGCATTGTATTCTTCACCTGACATAATTAGGAACATTAAATCCAGACGTTTGAGATGGGCAGGGCATGTAGCACGTATGGGCGAATCAACAAATGCATATAGAGTGTTAGTTGGGAGACCGGAGGGAAGAAGACCTTTGGGGAGGCCGAGACGTAGATGGGAAGATAATATTAAAATGGATTTGAGGGAGGTGGGATATGATGATAGAGGTTGGATTAATCTTGCACAGGATAGGGACCGATGGCGGGCTTATGTGTGGGCGGCAATGAACCTTCGGGTTCCTTAAAAGCCATTTGTAAGTAAGTAAGTAAGAACTTTTAAATAGTTCGAAACCAAATCAATTATGTCACTCAGAGGTACGTTATTTTTTAAGAATTCTTGGTTGCTTCGTGTTTCTACGCGCTGTGTGGTGTATCCGTGATCCATTTTTGTAATAGTATCGCCTCAAGTTCTGAGAACTGCTAGGCAGCATATCAATGTTATTATTAGAGAATAAATTAACATGGACAAGGAGGAGAGATCTTGCAACACATAATTTGGAATGTTTATTGTTGCTGAAGATGATTTCATTCCACGCTTTGTTTGTAAAACACAACGGATAAGAGCTCGGTATGAACATTATTTAATTTAAACAAATCTCTCACCTCTCGCTCATGTCTATCAAGTAAGGCAATATATCTTGTTGTGAATCCCTGTTATCGGGCTTCGTCAATCGGTATCCTTCAAGGTATACTGAAAGATAGTTGTTAAAAAAAACAATTTGGCTTTCCTATTAGCAAATCTAAGCTTTTTGTGTGACACCATAAGAAAAACTCGAAACATCCAAAAACATGTTGTCTGAAACAGGGAGGTGTGTGCCGTGGAAATTAAACTAGACTCTCTACCAGGTTCAGAAGTAGAAGTACTAAGGGAAAAACAGTGGATATAAAAAAGTGTGTAAAGTTGCTCAAGTATTGGAAGGTGTGCCTGTAGGTGAAATTGACGGTGTATGTGTTCGTGACTTTCCTCTCTTTAAATATGCACGTCTGACGTCCTGTGATGTGAAAAATTTCACAGTATAAGTCGTTGTTCAGAAATAACCGGCATGCATTTGTGATGGAGAATTTGGAGATGATCTTTGTTGTTCACTGCAATTCTCGGCCAAATACTAGCACTCAAGTGTGGTTGGTGAGTACCTAGTAACATTTTTTTTTCAAGCTAAGTAAGGTATTTTTGTCATATTTTAAAAAATATTTATTTTTATTTTTAGCAGACATTTTCGTACTTTTAGCACATAAAAAATAAATATATTTAATTTTTTTTGCACATAAAAATCCGCTCCCTAATCATCATCATCATCATCATCATCATCATCATCATCATCATCATCATCATCATCAGATATCGGAAGTTAAGGCACTAAAAGTGGTATTTTAGGCGCCTAAAAAAGGCTCTAAAAACAACAAAAATAGGGCAATAAAAGGCATTTAAATTATATTGAATCATTCATAATTCATATAGTAAACATTCATAATTTGGGCTACGATAAACAACAAGCAACTTTTCAAGTTTAACGCACAAAGTTCTGTCACGTTTATTGGACAAAATCAGTGTGACGATGATTAATTAATGAAGTCCTACCAGCAAGCACCGTCTTTGTCCACCACAAATTAGTTGGACTCACCGGATTCGAAACCGGATTATCAGCGTGGAAATCCAACGCTTCATGTATTCGACTAATAAGTCAAATGCCATTATACAAGGAGCGCACTCAGTTGAGTGACTTGATGGCCGGGATTCCACAGTAAATGTGAATGAATGAATGAATGAATGAATGAATGAATGAATGAATGAATGAATGAATGAAGTGCATTTATTGATACACAATTATACAAACTCGTGTACACAAGATCCTTCGCACGAGACCGTACGGCCATTCGTGCTGTAACTATGCACAGTTTGAATCTTCAAAACAAAAATAATACCTACTAATAATAAAATAGTAAAACAACATTTATTATTATTACTACTGTTATCATTAATTATCACAATTACAACTAATCTAACTTCATACTAAATTTCACAAAAATAATAAAAATAAAATAAATGTAAGATATGAAGGAAAAAAACACAGTGAAACTTTGTCCTATATATATATATATATAAACAATTCAATTCATGTCCTTATTGAAACTTCAATAAATAATCCAGATAATAAATATAAAGGTAAGACATAAAATAGTACATTATGTAACGAGCCTATAATGGTAGTAATTAAGACGCGAATATGTTTGTTTATGAAACGAGCTCAAGCGAGTTTCATAATTTTCATACAAGCGTCTTAATTACCATTATAGGCAAGTTTCATACGACTTTTTATGCTCGACCATATTTCTAACTTGAAATTATTCATAAGTATTCATGTTATGGTTATGTAAGTGAGGAGCGGAACTGACCTGAATTGTGAGATGTGCGCAGACGCGAAAGTATTATTTTTTCCGAGGCACGAATGTCATTGACCTTGATATAATCTAGAGAATAACATGAAGATTAGTCTTGATATAACCTAGAAATTGATTTAGAATTGAAAAACGAGATGACAAATTGAATTTATTTGAATATTATTTACAATTAACGCTAATTATTATAGTAACAGAACATAACCTTCTGCGACAGTATTGGATTTCCAGCCTCCGTGACTTTTCGCTAATTGTCTTTCGATTGCATTTCCGAGAATAATCGATACTTGCGGTTTTATAATAGTACAATGGTGATTTCTCATTGGCTGAACAACTGAATGAATTATAATGAATAGGTGTACTTTAATTAGGTGCATTAAAGGGCTACTACCAGATGTATAATTACTACATTTCGGCATGGTCGAGCATAAAAACATACACACGCAATAGAAAAATATAAATAGACAAAAAATACACAATAAATACAAAAAGAACATTATCCCCTAATTACCTTATTCGCTCAGTGTTAATACTTCTCATTACAACACTAATAAATAACTCTTCCCCTTATTTCTTCGGCCCCCTTTCTCTCCGCCAGTGCACAATAATCAGTACAGAAATATGCACTGTTGCTAGAAGAATTTACTAAAGATTATTATTTTTTTGGTCCTACAGAATATATATGTTATGGCAACAATTAATATTAGAGAATCGGTTCTGTGGATTGGACTTCGGCATAGCTCAATGGTGAGAGCGCTTGGTACATAGAACCAAAGACCCGGGTTCGATCCCCGGCGCCGGAGCGAATTTTTCTCCTCTAATATTAATTGTTACTATAACAAATATATTCTGTAGGACCAAAAAATAATAATCTTTAGTAAATTCAGAATTTCTAAGTTTATATACAGTAGAATCTGTAGAAAATGTAATTCCAATTTTCTCTTAATCTACAAAAATCTTATTACACGTCTCGTAGCTAAATATTCTTTATTCATACTTCATATTATTAAATGCTGAGAATTTATAAAACAGCCAAAACTTATATACTTATATTTGTGCCCGTATGTACCCAATAGGATTATTTTTGTGAAAACAGTTATTTATGGTACTTGTGAGGTAAGTGCGTCTTTATTGCGCGATGGGAAAGATTTAAGCACGAGGCTGACGCCTCGTGCTTAAATTACACGAGTGCAATAAAGATCACGCTTACAAGTACCATACGTAATTTTATCCATGACCATGGGTGGGCGACTCGTACTCCCAAGGCGCTAAAAACCTTGGCACAAAAAAGCACACACCGAGGCAGCCGCTGCAGTTACAAGCAGCCGATCACTGTAGACGCAAGCGAACCAACAACCACTCGTGTTGCAAGGCCCTCGTACACTGCAGCCAGCACAGAGTTCGTTCTACCTGACTGAGTTTGTTCACAGTTTGAGAGCGCGAGTGCCCGCCCATGTCCATGACCATAACGAAAAATCTGTTTTATAAAAGAAAATATGTTGAAAATAAGTCCTCATATAATCACATATCATGGCATGGATTTTAGAATCGATACGTGTACTAGGTAGGTCATGATGTAGGAGGCCATGATTAGTGAAGAATGGTATCTAAGGCGTTGGATAAATAACAAATTATAATATTAATTATATAATTTTCATTTTAAACGTGTATTTTTATCTTTTTGAAGTTTCAAGGATTATTTAGAAGTGTTCACGGGACTAAATGTGATTAAAATAATTTCACATTTTACTTCTGTAAACTTAAGAGGAATATTAAAACTTAAATAACCATCGTGTCTGTTTAGCTCAGTTGGCTAACGCGTGATGTTTATAAACCCAATAAACCCAACTTCGCAGGTTCAAGTATCTTCGCATTTAAAAATGTAAATTATTACATAAATTAAAAAAAAATACATATTAGATGGATGCAATGCACAAATTACGACGTAGCAGATAGAGAAAAGAGAAGGAGATTGAGTGTATGTATACTTAAGATATGGTAATAAAGAAGTAGAGATAGTGACATGTAGTAACTAATATAATAACTTCTTGAGTAATATTTCAATGGAAGAGTATACGTGTGTACCCGGGTACTAGGAAAACACTAATGAACTGTGAGATAAAGTTCAAACTGTGAGGTAAAGTCTTTATCTCACTAGTTGAATAAAGTAATGTTGAATAAAAGCCTACTTTACAAACGCAAAAGTATTTAGTAAAGGCATGTTTTTCGTTATGGTTATGGATAAATATTCTTTATTCATACTTCATATTAAATGCTGAGAATTTATAAAACAGCCAAGAACTTACTGTATATACTTATATTCCAGCCCACATATACTCAATAGGATTATTTTTGTGAAAAATATACAAATATTCACAACTGCCACAGCTGAAAGAGGGAACTACTTTGCGGAACAAGGTGTGTTGGCGCGATTCGGTATCAATTTAAAGACACAGTTTGCGCGTTTACCTCAGTTGAATGAACCTGGAGAGTCCTATCAGCGCAATATCGTAATTGGATTTGCTGCAATAATTAACTATCGCTTTAACTGGTTTTGTAATTATCCGAAAATAAATTAACGTCGAATCGTTTATCTAACAATCCTGTTAATTTGAATTAGAGCACTAAAAATAACACCCACAGGCAACATTATTACATCCTTCAGCTAACAAACTCATTTGAGGCGATGGAATTTCTTAGAATTCGATTAAGACGTTGAATTATATGCATTACGTTGTATTGAAGCCATGGATGTTGGTTCGATTTCCGTCTGGTGCACGAATATCTTACAGTATATTTCCGTTGTCAATATGTTGTCTGCTCATTTAGGTGAAGGCCTAACGTCGTGCTGACACCACGGTAGAAGAGACTCACATCATCTTTCACAATGACAACACTGAAGAAACGGATAAAAGAAAAACACACAAAGAATATAATAACATATAGGCTAGATACAGTAAATATGCGCGCGAACACCGATATGAATGTACTGTATTTCATATACAGATTGGAAGCAATATGAATGTGTACATTTTAAGAACTGATTCCTTGGATGACTACAAAAAAAATTCTAATACTATATTAGTCTCAAATCAATACCGGTACTTTTCCCCTAAATGTTAACACTCGATAAATACTATCCGTAAGAATCTGATTTTTACTTTTAACATTACAGAAACATCAGGTTCAGTGAAGGAATTTTCCCGTCGAATGCCTAAAAATTTCTCGAGTTCTAGAAAAAATTCCCTCCTTATTATATAGAGTGGTTCACGAGGATTTACCGTCGCTTACGGAGATTATTTCCGAAGACATTTGGAGCAAAAAATGTAATATAAACATTTGTCCTAATCTCATTATTTTCGAAGTTACATTAATTTGAAGTTGTTAGAAAAATACTTTTTTTCTTTAGTTTTACGGGTAAAAAAAATACTACGAATAGAGAATGAACTATTCAGAAGTGTCTTTTCTTTAATTGGCTAGTGTTCTGAATATTATTTTAAAGCACCGAAGTACAAATGATATTTCCATGCAGATAATCTGCGTCATCATACGATGAAAGAGTAATGGAACGGAGAAAAATTCTCTCCGGCGCCGGGATTTGAACCCGAGTTTTCAGCTCTACGTGCTGATGCTTTATCCACTAAGCCACACCGGATACCCACCCCGGCGTCGGACAAAATCGTCTCAGTTTAAGTTTCAACTCTTGGGTTCCCTTTAGTGGCCGTATGATGACGCAGAATATCTGCATGGAAATATCATATGTACTTCGGTACATTAAAATAATATATATGATATGCGTAAATCACTTCGTGATTTAAGACGGCGCTTATTTCGTCGGATCCCGGCCAACTAGTTACTCAATAACGAGTGCACCTCAGCACATGTGTAGACTTCAGTCCTACGTTCATAGACATCTATGACGTAGTGCAGAGGGCGGCCACTAGAGGGAACCCAAGAGTTGGAACTTAAACTGAGACGATTCTGTCCGACGCCGAGGTGGGTATCCGATGCGGCTTAGTGGATAAAGCATCAGCACGTAGAGCTGAAAACACGGGTTCAAATCCCGGCGCCGGAGAGAATTTTTCTCCGTTCCATTACTCTTTCATCGTATAGTGTTCTGAAGCTAAAAATGTGTTGTTAATTACTTTTTACAGATTTTGTTTTTCAATTTTTAACTAAAAATGACATCATTCTTACGCACTTATCACAAAAATTGTTACAAATCTTACGACTTTTGGAACTTAATTCTTTACAGTTTAATTATGCATCCTAACGTACAGTTTTAAAGAATTTACAAGAGTGGCGTGATTTGTAACATTTGTTGTGAGAAATGCGTAAAAAATGTAATTTTTAGTTAAAAACCGGAAAAAAAATCTGTACGAAGCAACTATGGAATTCACAACGTATTTTTAACTTCAGAATACTAGCGAATTAAAGAAATGATACTCCTGAATAGTTCATTCTTTATCTGTAATATTCTTTTACACTTAAAACTCAAGAATAATGGTATTTTACAAACAAATTCAAATTAGTGGAATTCTGAAAATATTGAGATTAGGACAAATGTTTGTATGACATTTTTTGCTCAGAATGTCTTCGGAAATAAGCTCCGTAAGGGACGGTAAATCCTCGTGAATCGCCCTGTATATTTATAAAGAGGCTTTTCACTCCTCTTGAATTTAGAAAAAAAAATTGAAGGCAGAATAATTATAAAGTAAAGGACTTTGAATGTACAAACATCTACCGATGTCTCTTTAAGTCTTAAAATTCCGTTGTTCGTCGTTTAACCTCTTCCCTTACTATATATTTTACCAGTTTTGTGAAAAAAAATGTCATATTTTTTTATTTTCGTAAAGAGGTCATTTAATATTGCAGAATCACTGTACATCACTAATTTTCTTACATACCTAAAAAATCACTATGAAATAGACATACATTCATACCTGAATTATTATCCCGAGTTATCTCGTGCACCTTGATTCCAGCTCTGGTAGTTGTCCCACTTTGATTTTCTCCCGAACTATTTACCAACTTACGTTTTTTTTTATGAATTAATTTATGAGGTACAATACCAGTGCTGTTATCAAGGCGTTAAATGTTGCTTGTCGTGTGATAGACTCGAAAGCAGGGTATTACGCACAGTGGCACATTGCATTCCGGACAGTAGTATCTGCTCTCCTATATGAGAGCGTTTTGAGAAGAATGGTGTAGCAGTCATTGAATATCTGTACCAGTACATCTGTTCTTTAGGTTTGTAAATAATGTTCTGCAGTATCACTATGCCCAAAAGTACACGTATTTCAGAGTCTGTAGTAGGCCGCCACGAATTATTTTCAGCATTCTGTGAACACTTATTAGCATGCCGAATCGAATATAATGTTGATGAGGTCATTATTAAAGAATAATTAAAAAATAGAGAATTATCGTTATCAGAAACAATGTTAAAATTTCAGGGAATGGGGACCTCGGAGGTGCAGAAGAAATGGTGCCATATATCTTCTATTCAAACCACTGTCGAAAAGATGCGACATCAACTGATCTGAATTTGTTTGTTGGTCTATAACTTCGTCTTCTAATACCGATGTTTCATTTCCTAATCTTCTACAGGAATATATTCCTGATCAAAAGTTTCGGAATCACTAACTTGATCCATCTTTACACAAAACAGCACAAAAAACACTAAACACAAACAGAAACCGCCAAAACTAACTAGCATCTACTCACTACTGTGTGTGAATGCTATATGAGCATAGAATTCCACTCGCAAGGAAGAAGTACAAAAAACACCACCAGATATAGCAATATCACTAACTTCTGTAGCCATCTAGTGAGGAAAAGGTTAATGAAGGAATGGAAATGTATATATTCGGGATATAATCCTTAGCAGCGAAAATGGAACTCAAACGAGTTAACTCGGGTTAATAAATTTTGACACAAGTTAGCAACCCGAGTTATCTCGGATTAATCAGGGAAGTGGTTAATCTTGAAATGGTTATATGTCTCAATCGTACTATCAGGGACTGGAATGCTTTACCTGCAGACTTACTAAAGAGTTTACCAACAACCAAAAATGCATTTAAAAATAGGCTTAAGGACCTTACTAATAGGCGGTAATTATACACAGTATTTAAAGGGTGTAAATGATATGTTGTTATTGAAATGTTGTATCAGTGAAGAATTATGTTGTGTCAGTGAAGTGTGTTGTATCAGTGAAGAAGTATGTCGTGTCAGTGAAGTGTGTTGTGTCAGTGAAACGTGTTCCTGTCAGTGAAGCTTTATAGTTTATAGTGGCATTGCAAAGTATTTTAACAGTGAAATGTTTTTGAAGTGTTAGTGAAATCAGGATAGAATCGGTGAAATGTGTCGTAGTTCCAGTGCAGTGAGTGAGTTGACAGCGAAATGAGTGTAATGTTAAAAGATACTTGTGCAGATATGAACATATCATACTCGTGGGTTTTAGTTCGATCTTAGTTTTAAGATACAAATTAGAATATTTCAAATGTTATTTTAAGTGATCGTTTCACTTAATTTAGTATATTCCCTGTTGTTGTTGTTGTTGTTGTTGTTGTTGTTGTTGTTGTTATAAATTATTGTTAGTATTAATTATTAGTATTATTAATTGTATTTTAATTAATAAGTTTATTATTGTCATTATTGTGTGTAATTAGTTACCACTCCCACCGGGTATATACCCATTGCAGTGTAAATAAATACATACATGCCTACATACATACAAAGAACAATGATGAACCAAAAATGGCAGGAAAAACAATGGCTCTTCAAGCCAATAATCTACCAGAACCTGTCGTAACCTCAGCTTTGTTTCATGAACTGACGTCACCTTACAGTATTTAATAGGGTTGAGATACAAGACTCCATACGATTAACAGTGTACACCAACTGTTGAACCCAGTATAGCAGTTCGGATAACGAGCAAACATATCGCCCCATAAACTGGAGCTGACACGTTGACACCCCTCGTTTATGTTTCCTCCATAAGGACATCCTGTATTGAAGCCAATTACAGCTGTCAAATTGTGTGCAATTCCTATGTAACAATTTGTTCCTTGGTTTACAAGCGTTTAATCACTATCAACTGTTTGCGGAACATCAAAAGAGGGATAATGGTGTTACCATAACTACGCCAGGGTGTAAGGGAGGAAATGGCCACGCAGTAGTACGGATATGTACCATGCTTCCTGGAAACCAGGTGCGACCACAGCCCGTGCCAACAGCTGTTTCCAGCGTTACCATTTAATGAACGACGCTAAAATTTACGACTTAATTTCGTTGCAACAGCGCAGTGCTACGTTAGAACTCATATTAGAAGTATATTTAGCTTTGAAAATCACACCTACACGAATTTCAGTCTGTCACGTTATGTACAGGGACATCATTTTATTTTTACTTCAATTTTTATTGTACCTGAGTTTTTGAATGTACTTCACTCCCACCCCCTCTTCTAGTGAACTTCCAACTGTTCTCCTCACAGAACCAAGCGTATACAGTCAAAGTCGCCTTAAGGTCGTAGTAAACACAAATAGTATTGAGCTAGTGAGTATAGTACGTTCCAGAAATATGTTCGCGTTTTCCAGTGACGAAAGAGCTTTCAATATTGAATCATATTTTCGCATAGGTATTGTCGTCTGTTTGCCTACGTCGCATCGCGATTTCCCTCACCCGCAACTAAAATAAAAGTAATTAACTATCACGTGATTTCCTCCCTTTCTACGATCCTGCGACATAACCACTTGGACGGACAGTAGATAGCATGTCTGAGTAATTTTATCTGTGCGGGTCGGGCGGAAGTGAAGATTGAATTTACAGTACGTAAGGTACTCTTTTATATAATAGGTATAGAATTATTTCAACATGAGTTACTAGTACAAAGGACGAAACTGGTAATTAGGATTACATGCAATAGTCTATAGTGCGATAATATGCACAAAAGAACTGAAGCCTGTGTCTAAATGAACGGCCATCATTTTAAAAAATGTGTTTAAATATCCATATTATGATTATTTTTCAATTTAACTTCATTCTCTATATTGTACGCTAATGTGCTGTAGACAGTATAATATACATTGCATAATGAATACGTCAACATGGATAACTCAGTTCGTGAGTAAAAACACTTATTTTTAATATATTACTGTATTTTGATTAAACAAAAACCTAATGAAAATTAACAAATTCAAAATTACGATATCTCCTAGTTTACGTAAATGAATGAACTACTTTTCTTCCCTCCTATACCTAGTAAAGTGATTTGTTTGTATTTTACGCCAGTATCATCGAACTTCAATCGTGGAAGGGGGTGGCAAACGGTGTTTCCGGCTCTGAATCCAAAGGTATAGCCAAGTTAATAGGCTATTAAAAAAGTTAGTAAAAATAAAATGATGTCCCTGTACTATACAAAATTAATACCAAGGTTCGAACTCTTGTTTGTCAGGAAACAGGTTTCGATTAGGTAAATACAGTCGGCCTTTTACTGTTTGGCCTTTACATCAAACGCCACTTCCGAAGAAATAGTGCGCACATTTCTCCTGCACAGAGTGTGAGAAACTTCTGTGTTGTGTAGTATATGTATAAATCACAGGCTGAAGAAACGACAATACATCACTTCCGCTACGTGTACTCAAATTATATATCAAAGACAGCGTCATCTGCACTATAGGATCTCAATTCTGAAAGCGTTATTTCCGTCATGGAATCTCAATTCTAATAGCGTCAATTACCCAATACACTAACAACCAAGATTTTCCTTAATAATCCTTTATTTATACTGGCAGAGTTAAGGCCATAGGGCCTTCTCTTACACTCTTACACTCTATCAGGTCACAAAGTATACAATCAGTTAAAATTTAACAAAAATTTAAAGAACAGAATACTAACATATTACAAAAAAAAATAATAATAATAGCATAATAAAATCGACACTAAACAACATGAAAATTATACAATACTAGAAAAAAGAAAGTAAGATACATTGGAATATAGTAAAAGCAACTCATTTAGTACAAATGGTTAATATGGAAAACTTCACAGACTTGGGACTGCCTACGATATTTTAATTTACAAATGTCGTATATTGAATTGTAATATTCTATATCAGAGGGTCACTTATAATAGATGATGGGGAGTTTCAAAAAGTCACTGAATTTAAATACTTAGGAACCATAATTAATGAAACAGGCTTATTTGGGAAAGAAATTGAATATAGACTCGTTACGGCAAATAAGTGTTACTACTCCCTTCATGAATTGCTTAGTTCCAGACTCCTTTCTAGATTATCAAAATTAAGATGCTATAAAACAATAATCCTACCAACTCTCCTATATTGCTGTGAAACTTGGATATTAACAAAAAAAAAAAAGAACAACAAAATCCCTTTTTACTTTTGAGAACAAAATCTTGAATTTACAAAGATACGGACATAATAGCCTTTATAAAAAGTCGAAGACTACGTTGGCTTGGACAAGTTCTACGGCGTGATGAAGACTCTCTTCTACGAAAAGCTATCGACTATTCTCCAAGATGTACAAGACCTCTTGGTAGACCTCGTCTCCGTTGGCAGGACCAAGTATATGATAATCTTTCTACAGTATTAGTATTAGTACTTATTTATTTAACCTGGTAGAGATAAGGCCGTCAGGCCTTCTCTGCCCCTCTACCAGGAGATTCCAACTATAATATTGTGACAGCCACCTCGAGACTCGAACACACTTCCCGCAAGAGAGCAGGTCGCGCTAGAGTCGACACGGGCTCCACGGAGCACTGGGGGATGGCGCGCGGCTTGGAGAGGCGAGGGGAGGTTGCGCGCGCAACTGCTATATGCGAACTGAAGGGGGGGACGGACCCTCCCGAATTGTCCAGGAGTCCGTCGAAGTGGAAATTCAGATTATTCGAGAGTGGAATCTTTCGCGAACTCTCGAGAAACTCTAGTTTGGTTATAAAAGAGAAGACGCAAGTAAACGTCAGTCAGTCAGTCAGTAAGGCAGTGTTGTTAAAGTCAGTGGAGAGCAAGCCAGACAGTCTTGTGTAGCAGTGAAGCCAGCTTCGAGACCAGAGCGCGACTTGAGTTGTGTCCGTAACTGTGGAGCCTGAAGCCCCGAGTTCGAGTGCAGTGGACCGCAGTTGGAGGACCTGAGTTCGAAGTGCAGCGGATCGTCTCTGAAGGTCTGAGGTTCGAGATTCTGTGAACGCGAGTGACTGAGCTAGAAGAACTAGCCAAGACAAACGAGCTGTGAACTGAGAACTGACAGTTCTGTGTTGTAAATAGTGCTTTGTGAATATTAGTTAAGATTAACAGTTCATTGTTGTTCGTAATAGTCCAAGTAAATTGTCATTGTCGTTTGTGGAGTGCAATAACGAACGCTGTGTTGCTGTGCGGAGAGCAAATCCCATTGTTGACGGGAGTGAAGTTAAATTGTAGAGAGTGAAGAGTTATTGTTGAGATAATAAAATTACATTGTTGTTCAGTTTAAAAAGTTACAATATGAACAATAAAATTACAGTGGGAGGACGACAAGAAGATGCAGAGAACAGAGACGAATGGCGATATATCATGAATGAGGCCAAAAACCTCTTAGGTTTTGAAATGGCCTAAATTGATTGATTGATTGATTGTTTGATTGAATATTCTATATCAGGCAGTACTCCTCACTTGACATGTGTCAGAGGAAGAACATTATTGCATAGTCTTAAGAATGATTAGTGAAATATGTTGCTAGTCAGCGATGTATGCAATGGAAGAAGAAAGGAACTGAATACTCTATTCCATTACCTCTTGGCTTAGTTTCCTCATGAGGGCTGCCTCATTGGTGTAACTATGAGGTTGCGACCAGTTTTCGAAATGTTGAATACAGAAACGAAAAGTTTAATATGTAAAATGTTATTCTTTAAAATGATGGAAAATTTGGAATTTGTAAAATTTCGTACATATGAGGTATTCATAACTGTTTGGGGTTTTGTTGTGGCAGACACATAGCCATCAATTACATAGTAAATATTTAGATAGAATGTTCCAAAAAAAAGTAACTCGTCTCACATCTCTGAAGCTTGAAAACACAAATCAATGACGTAACACGTCTGACTCTTCCGTCATAATCAGTTCTCCCACTTCATAATCAATTCGCCCAATGGCGATGCACAAAGGCGGGAGTGCCGCAGGGCTCCGTATTAGGACCACTACTCTTCTCTATCTACATCAACGACGTATCAAAGAAGTTACAGTATTGCCGATATCACCTCTATGCCGAAGACCTACAACTTTACATACATTCCAGACCCAAAACGATCAATGAATCGATTGACAAGCTGAATTGTGACCTAGCCACTGTCTCCACTTGGGCTGTCAATTTCGGACTCGCACTTAATCCAAGTAAGACTCAAGCTATAATTATTGGACATAAGCGTTTAGTTAACTCCCTTAATAACAGTAATCTTTCAGTTGTTACCCTTAACAAAACGCTAATCCCTTATTCATCTGTCGTAAAAAATCTTGGCTTCTTCTTTGATAATAATCTAAGTTGGAATTTTCAAGGTAAAGAAACGGTAAAAAAATCTGTTCTTCCATTCACTGTTTGAGTCGCTTGAGAAACTTCTCGCCCCAGCAACTAAAACTTACCCTAGTATCAGTGATGTCAGACAGGGACTAAACGGAGCGGAGCGCTCCACTAGACTGGTTTCGTGCTCCGGTGTTTCCACAGACATAAGCAAGTTCAAGCTCCGATCTAGCTCCACAACCGGCATCGGAGCTTACAACTCTGACACTACTGCCCTAGTACAAATCCTAGTATGCCGCACTTCGATTACTGTGACGTTTTGTTAAGTGACCTAAGTTCTGAACTGTCAGTCAAGTTACAGCGAGCTCAGAATATGTGCGCCAGATACGTGTGCAACATCCGACGATATGATCACATATCACCGTCCTTCCCAAGTCTCTCGTGGCTCCGACTTAAAGAACGCAGAACTTTACATTCTTTGTCTTTACTCTTTCGAATTCTGCACACCTAAACACCAAATTACCTTTCGTCTCGTTTCTCTTATCTATACTCCAACCACGACGTAAATACCACATCACTTATCTGTGGCACGCTAAGTATACCTCTTCATAGAATATCTTGCTATTCATCATCTTTACAGTATCCACCTCGTGTCAATGGAATTCTTTGTCACAAAATATTAGGGGCTGCAAGACAATAAACACCTTTAAAAACAGCTTAAAAGATAACCTTATCAGCATTTCACTCCAATCATACTGATTTAAACTATCACTGACTACATTGTTACTTCTTTCTTTAGACATCATCCTGATACTGCTGTATTTTCAAAATTGTCTCATAATAATCTCTTTCTATTATCTAATATTATTTGAAATACATTAACATTCTATGTATTTTAGCTTAATTCTGCTACACAGTTTATTTCAGTGTTTAATTAATAGTTCATAGTATTTTGTTGTTTAATTCGTAAATAACTCTTGTATACATGTAACTCTCATCTAAATCAAATTGTTGAATTCTTTGTAAGTTAATTCATATGTATATATACTTTTTGCTGGTTGAGTGGAAGAGAAGGCCTTACGGCCTTAACTATGCCAGCTAAAATAAATTATTATTATTATTAATAATAATAATATTATTATTATTATTATTATTATTATTATTATTATAAGATCTCTCAACTGGAGATGCAGAACTGCCACACCACACTCAGACAGAAGCAGGAAAAAACTAGATTCGGATCTTTGCCCCGTGCGTACTTTTGCCCCTGCCTACCCTAATTATACATAGACAAAGCTGAAGCTCAGTTATTAGGAGTGGATCAGGACAGCACGTTTGCACATCTCCTTTTTATGTTAGGTTAGGTTCTTGTCAAACTGAAATGACGAGTGAAGCGTAGGACAGTTAAAATTACTCTAACCTAACCTAACCTAACCTTTTATGTTAAGTTAGGTTAGGATAGGTTAGGTTAGGTTAGGTTAGAGTAATTTTAACTGTACCTTTCACTCGTCATTTCAGTTTGAAAAGAACCTAACCTAACATAAAAAGAGATGTGCAAACGTGCTGTCCTGATCCACTCCTCAGTTATTGAGTTCAAGTAGTGGGTTCGAAATTCGTTAGACCTGATTACCTAGTTGGTGTTTTCCGAGATATTCCCGTACTATAAGTCGAATTTCTGGTAACATCACCACGAAACTTTGGACTCCTCTCTTCAAATGTCATCTCAATATCACATTTAATCAACATTAAATAACCTCGTAATTGATACAGTGTCGGTAAAAACCGATTAAATTTAGTGATACATGGTTTAAATAAATCCGTTATTTTATTTCTCAAAATAAACTCTATGTACAGTTTAACAAGTTTCCTTCCTCCACACTTCATTTATAAATTTCATGTGAAAGACAAACGAATATCTTTAAAATATTTTTGAATATCTATCCTCTACTTTTTTTCCGTATTTTGTCACTAGTTGAATTTGCTGGATCTCTGAATATAAATCATGAAAGCTTTGTGTTTATTTTTGTCTTAACTGAATGCGGAAAAATGTTAAATGTGAAAATCATTTCACGGTAATTCAAGTTAATGTGGGCAATTAGTTTTCATTCGTGCATAATAAACTGTAAATGCGGTTAGCCTGAATTTAAATGTCAAAAGCTATACATTAGCATTCACAGTTATTCAGATTAAAGTGCAGCACCATAAACATTCAAAATAACAAATCAATGGTGTTCAACAGCAACATCGTATGTCAAAACATTCAATTTTACAGGAGGGCGAATAAAACATTTTAATATCTTGATAACGAACAATATCTGAACAATATCTGACATAAGTGGTTATTTAATGCTCTTCTTCTTAAGTTTGTATCTATGCCTTGACATAATAACGTATTTGCAAAAGATTCGGAAAGACTTTTGATGGGGATAAATGAGGTTAAATATTTAGGTATAATTATTGATAATCATTTAAAATGGAATAATCATATTCATTATATTTGTAATAAATTACGTAAAACATTATACTACTTTGTTGTTCTAAGAAATATTTTGTCAATTAACTGTTTACGTAGAATTTATTTAGCATTATTTCAGTCTATATTTATGTACGGTATTATAGGTTGGGGTGGAACTTACAAATCCAACCTTTATTCGTTAATTTTGCTAGAGATAAAAATATTTAAAATTTGTTTTAAAAACAGAAAGATTACTTAAGGGGAGGGAGGGGAGAAAATTTTTTCTAACAAAACTGAAGAAAAAATGAAAATTTGGTTTTTTCCATTTTTATTATCTTTATTTTGATATTCCGATGTTAGTTTTTGATTTTGTGCCCTTAAAATATGAAATTAAAACCAAGATAACTGTATTACTATATTATTCCCATAATAAACTAATACTTATCATTATTTATATACCTTCTCTGAACATATAAATAAAAATAAATATTGAAAATTTCTTACAATATGGTGCATGGAGTATTTTATATCAAACGATATAAAGTTTTATAAAATTATTAATATTTACAGAACTATTGTACTTAGAAAGTTGAAACTTGATATGTCCATTACTAATAACATACTTAGTATCCATGATCAATTTCAAACAAATCGGATAAATTTTGTGGATTTCGAAATATTCACCTCTGCCTCCCCTTAACTGAATTGTTGTTTAAACATTTTAAAGTTTTCAACATTAAACAGATTTATTATTTTATTTTATTAAAATATTTTTACAGAGATCTTAATAACTTTGAAAGGTATATACATGAATATAGAACTAAAAATATGAATTATCTGAGTTTATCTGAACCTAAATGTAAAACCAATGCAGCTTTCTATCATAGCATGAGTAAAGGTCCTAGATTATTAAACAAATTTTATTCTAATTTTATTTTAACTACTAACCATCTCCAAATTAATAAAAACACATAAAAAGTGTATTGGATTTATAGTTGGGTTTAGATATTTAATACTTTTCAATCTAATTTATTCACTCTCAATTTTATTTTTGTCTGTATTGGAATCTCCTCCTGGGGACGAGACTTACTCATTCAGGAGTGGTTAGTTTATCTTATATTGTTTTAACTTTTATTCATTTCAAACTTACAAGCAATAAAACAACTAAATAAATAACTAACTAAATAACTAACTAAATAACTAAATAAATAAATAACTAAGTAAATAAATAACTAAGTAAATAAATAACTAAGTAAACAAACAACTAAGTAAACAAACAACTAAGTAAACAAACAACTAAGTAAACAAACAACTAAGTAAACAAACAACTAAGTAAACAAACAACTAAGTAAACAAACAACTAAGTAAACAAACAACTAACTAAACAAACAACTAACTAAACAAACAACTAACTAAACAAATAACTAACTAAACAAATAACTAACTAAAAAATAACTAACTAAACAAATAACTAACTAAATAAAGAAATAACTAAATAAATAACTAAATAAATAAATAACTAAGTAAACAAACAACTAAGTAAACAAACAACTAAGTAAATAAACAACTAAGCAAACAAAGAACTAAGCAAAAAATAACTAAGCAAACAAATAACTAAGCAAACAAATAACTAACTAAACAAATAACTAACTAAACAAATAACTAACTAAACAAATAACTAACTAAATAACGAAATAACTAAATAAATAACTAAATAAATAAATAACTAAATAAATAAATAACTAAGTAAACAAATAACTACTTAAACCCATAACTAACTAAACAAATAACTAACTAAACAAATAACTAACTAAAAAAATAACTAACTAAACAAATAACTAACTAAACAAATAACTAACTAAACAAATAACTAACTAAACAAATAACTAACTAAACAAATAACTAAGTAAACAAATAACTAAGTAAACAAATAACTAAGTAAACAAATAACTAAGTAAACAAATAACTAAGTAAACAAATAACTGACTAAACAAATAACTGACTAAACAAATAACTAACTAAACAAATAACTGACTAAACAAATAACTGACTAAACAAATAACTAACTAAACAAATAACTAACTAACTAAACAAATAACTGACTAAATAACGAAATAACTAAATAAATAAATAACTAAGTAAACAAACAACTAAATAAACAAACAACTAAGTAAACAAATAACTAAGTAAACAAATAACTAAGTAAACAAATAACTAAGTAAACAAATAACTAACTAAACAAATAGCTAACTAAACAAATAGCTAACTAAAAATAACTAACTAAACAAATAACTAACTAAATAACTAACTAAACAAATAACTAACTAAATAATTAAATAAATAACTATAACTAAATAAATAACTAAATAAATAACTAACCAAATAACTAAATAAATAACTACATAACTAAATAATTAAATAAATAACTAAATAAATAACTCACTAAATAACTAAATAAGTAAATAACTAAATAAATAACTAACTAAATAACTGAATAAATAACTAAATACATAACTAACCAAATAACTAAATAAATAAATAACTACATAACTAAATAAATAACTAAATAAATAAATAACTAAGTAACTAAATAAATAAATAACTAAATAAATAATAACTAAATAAATAAATAACTAAATAAATAAATAACTAAATAACTAGATAAAGAGATGGATTTATTGAGTAATATTATACATACAGATTTTATATTATCATAATTTTCTCTCAAATCCAATGCACGGGTCTTCTGACCGTACGTGCTTAACTAAATAAGTAAATAAATAACTAACTAACTAAATAAATAATAAATAAATAAATAAAAGTAAAATCTCATTTTGTCCATTTTCTTGTCATATTAGGTTACTGTTCAACACCATCGAAATATTCTTTCATCACCAGAAAACGTACGGCACGCAAAAACCGGGCAGGCGGTCGTGTGGTAAAACATTTGATATACATTCAGAAGATCGTGGTTTCAAATTCTAACTATTCCTTAAATAGGGACAAATGTATGTATATATTCTATTTTACTTTATTTCTGTACTTAAGAAATGCATTATGAAACAACTAAACATGTTGAAATAGGTTATTTCTCTTATAATATTACAGTAACAAATACAGTATTTATGATCAAAGAATTATTAATACATTGTTCCAAAGTCCTCAACAGAAACAAATGTCAAAAGTTTAAAATTGAAAACATCTTTACAGTTTGAGTTATTTTTATGCAAGACAAATAATCTAGCTGGTATAGCTCGCGCAAGAAACGATTACCGAAAAGCAATGGTGGCGTTGCTGTCTGTTTTGACGTGTGTATGTAGGCACGCCGAGGGGGGAGAGGTGCGAGCCGATGGAAGTACTGTCTCTTCCAAGAAGATGAACAAATGAGGACATCGCTGTGAAAATAAAGAACGTAGCAAGAGAAAAATTCGAAGCTAATTAAACGCGCAACGTATGTTTACGAATGAAATAATAATACCGTGCGATACAAGACACGCATTCACATGCAATGGAACAAACCACTGTGCTCCAACCACGAGAAAGTCTTTGCGGAATGAAACGGAGCGGGGTAATGCTGTGAATGAATGTTCATGTCATAAGATGTCATAAGGTCACACACGTGGGTACTCGTATCTCTATTGGCTCGCTCTCACAGCACAAACAATAACATTGTTGCATACATATTTATACTACCCCAGTTACAAAATTAGATCACTGTTAATTTCCTGGACTTTTAATCCTTCCATATAGGAAATAACATATGCAGGAGAGCGCATGGTTTTTATACTGACGTTATAACGATAATATTATCTATCTACTTCGCTCCAATAGATGACTCAATAGTAAGCACATTCCTTTCACGGTTGATCTCCTGGTTGGAGAACAGTAAAGTCGTAATGTAACTATCACAACGCAAGATTGATTCTATCGATGTCATTTCTCTTCCGACTGTACTCTTGAATATCATTCAAGTTATCTCGTGACCTTTCCTCTCGCCCGCTCTTCCTTATCGCAGTGTTTGATTCGCATTCCTTCCGTCGGTAATCCGTGTTTGCGAGACCTATAAGAGAATAAATAAGCACTACAACACAAATTTGACGTATGTGTTTCATGCTACTGCATAGCGGATTACTTTTAAATTTACTTTTGTAGAAATTTTAATTGCATATAGCTAATTTAACTTTTTTTTTTCTCTGACATCTTTTATTTTGTATGATATTTTTCTTCACTTTCCCCAAACAAATACATATCTTCCCATTCTCGGTTACAATTACTGATGGGGAAACCGCTCCTTTATTCACAGATCTACTTGTCATAATCGAAATATTACACACCGACTTCACACTGACCGTAACATTGCAGGTATACCACTGATAGAGATACTGCCTACCGCGGCACGCATGAGCAAATCAGGTTTGCTTGCCGGTACTCGGGTTCCACAGTGGAGGAAACGAGCGCTCTTCCACAAAATCAGTGGGATGCCCAACGCTGCATTAACCCAATAACAACATAAAGAAATCATGTGCAGTTGGTACTCACTTGGAGGATGCCGTACTTGAGTTCAATGTCCAGGAAGTGGTACTCTCTGGCGTGTGCAGGGCGCGGAGTGCTGGAGGGCTGTGTCTGTGAGGAGGCGCCCGTGGAGGGGGGGCCCGCGCCCCCGCCGCCCCCCGACTCCTGGTAGGCCAGCACGTTGGCCAGACTGGCCAGCACGGGCTCCGACGCGAAGGCCAGCGTCTCGCTGCACTCCTCGACGGGGTGCAGCACCTGCAGGATCTTGGGGTGCCGGAAGCGTTCTAGCTGACGCACGCTGCCCCGCAAGATCTCCGTCACGGTCTCCTTGCGTTTCGGCTTGTGCAGTTTCTCGGCGCATCGCTTCTCGAAGAGGAACACCGACACTTCCTGTAACAGGAGTGCAATCGAGACGTTTCAGTTTTAGTCAGCTTCAACTTCCTAGTTTTCAAAAATATATCAGTTTTGTCTCTATTATGTTTGGTTAATTAATTAGCTGTGCTTTTATTGACCGGAAGCACCCTTTCTTTAAACCGGAAGTCAGTTCTGCAGGTGTCAATTCCTTACATTCTGTAAATTTTATATATTTTTCGTAACAGCAATTCGAATTTGGCGGTAGAGTTTGTATTATTTTTCATCAATCACGAAGCTGTTTGTTTGGTTTTAAAATTTTTCATACTCTCAGGATGTACATGAATTTTCTGCATGTTCAATTTTACAGTATTTTACAACACTAATATCAACACAACGTGCACTTAGAATTGAGATTTTTTATCATTCTTGCACCAAAATGAATTTAGAACCCCAAGATCTTAAATTTTTATTTTTATGTTTGGATATTTTCAAAAAATAAAATTACATCTTTTGAGAGAACCAATCATGAGCAGAATAACACACTGCAGAACCGTCTGCTGATTCCCGCATTTTGAGAGAACCTATCATGAGCAGAATAACACACTGCAGAACCGTCTGCTAATTCCCGCATTTTGAGACAACCTATCATGAGGAGAATAACACACTGCAGAACTGTCTGCTAATTCCCGCATTTTGAGACAACCTAGCATAAGCAGAATAACTGCAGAACCGTCTGCTAATTCCCGCATTTTGAGAGAACCTATCATGAGCAGAATAACACACTGAAGAACCGTCTGCTAATTCCCGCATTTTGAGAGAACCTATCATGAGCAGAATAACACATTGCAGAACAGTCTGCTAATTCCCGCATTTTGAGAGAACCTATCATGAGCAGAATAACACACTGCAGAACCGTCTGCTAATTCCCGCATTTTGAGACAACCTATCATGAGCAGAATAACACACTGCAGAACCGTCTGCTAATTCCCGCATTTTGAGACAACCTAGCATAAGCAGAATAACTGCAGAACCGTCTGCTAATTCCCGCATTTTGAGAGAACCTATCATGAGAAGAATACACACTGCAGAACCGTCTGCTAATTCTTCACTTTTAGAGAACCAATCACGTTCATTCATGAATGTAGCAAGATTCAAAAGAAACATCGATGACTAATCGATGATAAATAATTTGTTTATTGAACACAAATAACAACTGCGATGAGTAATCTTATGATAAGAAATCTGACGTCATTTTTAAAGTTTGATTTATAATCGCGATTTGTGATTTGCTTACTTCCGGTTGATGGCGACATTTTGAAAAATTGAATATGAATTTAATAAAACGATACATGGTGTAACTGGAAGCCAAAACTTTGTGACAAATCTTGAAATGGCAAGTAAAATACTTAATTCAAATGTTTATGACACCAATTTCCTTGTTTTTTTAGTTGATTATTTCACGACGCTATTCGATTATTTAGCGTCGTTGACATTGGTGATAGCGAGATAGTATTTGGCGAGATGAGGCCGAGGATTCGCCACATATTACCAAAAATTCATTTTATGGTTGGGAAAAAAGTCAGAAAAAATCCAACCAGGTAATCAGCCCAAGCGGGAATCGAACCCAAGGCCTTAGCGCAGCTTACATCGACAGGCAAGCACCTCAGCCGACCGAACTACGCCGGTGGCTTTCCTTGGTTTTTTGTAATAATATAATTTAATCTCAAAACTGACGCCAAATTTAAGCTTTCAATACATTCAAAAGTGCATCCAGAAAAACCCACTGAAATTGCTCATCGTCACGTGACCTAATGATTACTCATCAATGTCTTGTGCCGAATGTGGCTACCTCTACGAGCCGATGGGACCGATATTCAGGCGCTGTAGCATCAGTGACGTCATCGCTGAAATTCGTAATAGCGTAATGTCATGTCATTGCTCAATCGCTGGGAATCGAAACATATGTAAGCAAGTGGAATACGTAAACAAAATCTTCCGCATATTCGCATTTGCTTACACTGTTTAAATATTACAGGATTTGTCCGGAATCCAACACTAGTCCAATTGATCGGCACACAGTGAGCTGAGTTGATACGTATTCAGTTAGATGGTTACATGCACAAGTAGGTCGGTAGATAAGTAAGCAGCTATATACATAGATAGGAAGGGAAATGGGGGGGGGGCAACCGAGAGCGTGACACACATACAGAGTTAGAGAAACAGAGAGCAATTCAGCGAGATGGATAGGAAAGGCTGGTTCACAGTAAACCGGGAACGGAAACGACAACGAGAACGGAAGTAATGTTAAAATAAATGTATTTAAATGTGAACATTCACAATTAACTATTGTGAATGCTCACATTTCAATACATTTATTTTAACAATATTTCCGTTCTCGTTCCCGTTGTCGTTTCCGTTCCCGGTTTATTGTGAACGAGCCTGAAGTAATATAATTTTATCGAGGTAAAGAAGTATAACTTAGAGGTAGCGAAAAACACAGACAGGCAGAAAAAGAGACGGATAGATAACTAGTTTGACAAAAGAACAAAGCATAAAGTCAGGAAGACAGATAGACTCATACATGGAAATACAAAAATATTCATATGCCGTAAAAATTTTTAAGTCTACGCCTAGTTTTATTTGTCTACTAGCCTTACACTTCTTTATACAGGATGGGTCAAAAGTCGCTTTCTGCAATATTTGTTCTTAGGTTTCATATTTGTTTATGTTCTGCATACTGTGTACTTAGCTCTGTTTCAATCAATAATTCAGTATGGTATTTTAGGTTGGGGAGGAATGGCAAAATCGACTCTCCGTCCTTTAAATCTGCTCCAAAAAAGAATTATCAAAATTTGTCTATATAAACCTTTTGATTACCCAACAAAATTAATTTTTCAGGAATTTGGCGTATCAAATCTAGAACAAATTTATAAACAAAAATTGCTGATTTACTTCCATAAAAACCACAATAAATTTAAATTTGATCCTCATGAATACCAGACGAGACAAAACTACAGTTTCTTTCTAAATACTCCCAAATGCCACACAACTGCTGGATTAAAACACAGCAGAAATTTTGGACCCAAAATATATAATACATTAATTAGAGCTTACCCTGAGCTAAGTACACTTAACACACATAGATTTAAGAAACAAATCAGATTAATTATTTAATTGTTTAAGCTAATTGAGTTAAAAATTGATACTCTAATATTTATGTACTTTTGCATTTTCTGTTTGTATATAGACCCTATTATTGTATGCTGTATGTATTTTACCATTTATTAATGTTATTGTGCTCAATGAACTCTCTTAATTTTGTGATATATTTTGTATAACTGATCTGAACTGCGCCCGAGCACGAGCTTCTGCTCTTTCGGGCTGCAATGCCTAAGAATAGAATTAATAAATATTATTATTATTATTATTATTATTATTATTATTATTATTATTATTATTATTATATTTTTACTCATATACAGATTTCATAACTTAAAGGAATATCTAGTGTAATAAGTGATGGGTTGACAACCATGTTCGTGCGTCAACTGTTTTCCCATTGTCATGTCTTGAAAACAGTCCTCGTTTTGCAGCGATATTTTACTACTTAATTAATTTATTATTCCCAGAACATGAATTTTACCAGCAATCGAAAAGTATTGGGAATAAATTTGAATAAGAAACAAAAAAACGTTTCCTTCTCAGGCAGGATTCGAACCATGAAAGTCATAGTTACCAGTCTATCGTGCTCTGGAGTGAACAAGGCTCTGAAATCAGCTACAAGGGTCGGTCCAGTTTTTTTTTGTCACTACTGTACAAAAACCAAGATTCTATCCATGTTTTTTAATTCATGGTCATGATAAATGGATATACTGAAACATTTATATTTCTTCTGATGTTTACAGCTTCTATTTCCTATGAAAGAACTATTTATATAAAAGTTATAACGGATGGCAAAGGAATACTTTCAACATATTTTCAAAAACTTTATTAATCTTTGATAAGGGTGTGGCAATAATTCCATTTTTAAAATGACGCAATATAGGCCTACTCATTTTTCTATTTTTGTATTTTTCAAGTAAAAAGACGTACAAAAGCCAAGATTTTATGTAGGTTTCTTTAATTCATGGTCATGCTAAATGGATATACTGAACCATTTCTATTTGTTCTGTACATATGCATTGAATTCATAAATTTGATAAACCTTTTATAAATAATACTTCATTAATGTTAAAAATATTGATTTTTTACATTTTACGGGAACCCTGCTGGAAAGCTAAGAAAACCCGCTTTATTAATTTTTAAACTTGTAATCAGGCCTATACAAATATTTGAGGCTCTTTTAAGTGTTCTAACTAGCCTATATAATAAAATGAGGTCAAGCGCACGGTTCTTCAGTTGAAAGAAATGTTTTTTTTTTTTTGTTCTTTTTATGCTGTTTTCCGGACTTCGTATTTGCTTTAAAGTTTTATATAGTTTATTGAATTAAAAAGCTCCTTGCACAACAGTTATTATCAGATTGGTTTGAAACTTCTCACAGAGGTCAATTAAATGTTGATAAATCAAATTTAATCAGCATTTGTATGAACTATGTATTACTATTAAGTTCCTTCGAGACATATTCATATTGGACTTAGATTAAAATATGCAATAAAGGTAAATTCATAAAATTAAAAAAATATGTGTATGTATATATATATATATATATATATATAATAGTGCCTATTTAGACTGACCTCAACAATCTAACTTTTATTCTCATGACTATTTTCTAGCTTTCGAGCAAATATTAACTAAACATTTTGAATACATTGACACCAGGAACCTTCTAGTGACGCCAATGTAAAATATTTAAAAATATAGGCCTATATAATATCAAAACTATTACCCCCAATAATACCAAATTTTTTACAGATGATAGTATTGCATGCCTATTTATGTAGTTTAAATTTCACGAATTTTTAATGAAAATTGTGGAAATTTTAATAATCAAATATGTCCCCTTAAGACCTGAAGAATCCATAAATGGAAAAGTAAGTAAACATAGACCTACATAGTGTCACTAGAAAATACATACTCCTTGACACACTCTTTATAAATGAAAGATTTTTTTAACATGTTCAAAATATACCTTTTTTCACGCTCTATAATTTTTGTTTGTAGAATATCTTAACAAAATTAAAAATAAGAAAGCCCAAGTAAATTTCAGACCAAGGGTACTCATCGCGAAACCTGGAAAATACTGGTTGCCAATAGTGTGTATTTTGTGAAAGATACAAAGATCCATTTTTTCTGTCCCTGTCGAAGCACGTACAAAAAATACTGGGGTTCATCATAGCATATGGACTCCCACAGTTCTAGACAAAAATATTTCAGGGCACATGCATGAACATAGGTATAACAGTGCTCGTTAAATCGGTTTTGTTTGTAGCCAAGCTTTGACTTTGTGATCGGCCATGAACCCTTACTGGCAAACCGAAAACTGAACACCTGAAGCAAAATTCCCGTGAGCCTGTTGACAAAGTCCTGTGTCAATTCACACAGGACCTAACGCAGTGCAAAATGCCGCACATAACATATACGATTTGTTTCAGCCCAACTATTTCGCATGTAGGCCTACTGCATATGGTCAGATATCCGGCGGAAATTCTGTGACTTGCATAACCATGAAACACCCTCAAGTATCAGAGCGAAACATTTCGAATCAACCATGAGCAAAATAATATGCTAACATATAACAAATACTTACAGGCATTCAAATCATCCGTAGTTACATCCCAAGCCTTCTACCGCCTTTACTTTTCTTTTGCAAGCTTCCATCCGTACTATTTTCCTTAACCACATTAGTAGCTCAGTTGGCATAGTGACCGAGGATCCCAAACCACATGTCGGTGATGGCCGAGATGTGCAAAGCCAAGGTTGGGAGGTATATTCTCCAGTGGCGTAGCATGAAATTTTGAGCAGGGGAAGCTAACTCAAGTTGTTTTTCCATGTACATATGAGAAAACGTATTACAAAAATATAGTCTTAAAATAAATAGTAGTCAATGTCAAGTCAGCAGTCCGAAGATTGGTTGGAACCTCTTAACACCAATAAGTCATGACCTCAAATGGTACGTAGTAAAATATGATTTCATGTTTTACACATATCTCTAACAAATAGACACTGTCATTTGTTGTTTAAATCGCACTTTTGTTCGTAAGTCAGTCTTGATAATAGAATTGTCCTAAAAATTCAAGTAAATTGGTGTCAGGAACTGGTATTTCACTCATTATTTATTATATCAGCCACAATGCACACTAACACTTCAACTGAACACAACTCATGAAAGGGATAACTCGGAAACTACTTATTTTCAATGTCAAAGCTAGCTTCTTGCGAGCCTTGCGACCAGGATAGTTTAGTTAGAAAGGGATGGAAAATCTGCGGGGTGGGTTACAGAGAAGAATGAGGAGATTGGAAGCTGGTGTGTGCAGGCTTCTTCTTTACTGCTGCATCACGAACCATCTTGACCTGCCGCATCACAATATTTAACGCATAAATATAAATTCTATTAAAGTTAATAAATAATTTTGTTCATAAACTGCAGGTTTATTATGAAGTTATTATTAACTGGGGAAGCTTAGCTTTTTAGCTTACATTGACGCTACGCCACTGATATTCTCAAGGTTCCCTCGCTTCTTCTCTTCGAACAACATTATTTACAATTCTTCTTTCATTGTCATTTCCAATTCGATAAAAAAATGGCAGCTATCTCTATTTGGTCGATGCCATATCGGTCAGCCGAAATGACAGGTGTTTCTCGCAATTTGATAAAAAAAACTGGTGTATAGCACTGGTGGTCGAAATTATATTTTATTTAACGAAGGTTTCGAACTTGGCGGGATACTTATGTTGCGGTTAGTGGAGTCGGTTTGATCAAGCAGTACAATCAACACAGAACTCATTACTAGCGACCGGATTTTTATGTAATATCAAGGTGTGAAATATGTACATATTTATGTAAGAAAAATAAGCTGAATATGTACCAAAATATGTAAAATCATGAAAATATTTAATATCAATATCTGGCAGGTATAGGATGGTAAGACTCTCCAGTTGTGATTTCATAGAGCACGCGACTTTTTTACCGCACACTTGACACATTACTATTTTTCCATCTGTATTGAAAGCTTCGTCCATTGCAATCCATGATTTTATTTTTGTCGTTAGAGTTGAAGATACAGGGACCATTTAGTTAGTTAAAAGCAGTAGATAAACTCACTTGCACGTTATACTGTAAGTACTAAAACTAGAGAACTGAGTGAAATGAATGACACAACAGTACTGCAAGCACTGTTTCGCTTTACTGGATTAGAAAAAAATAAGAGGAGATGTGGGACACATGCATTTTAGCTGCTCCCTGTAAGAAACAAAGTACCTACTGTCCAAATTTCACGATAGGATCCCTGCGAGGGGGCTATGGTCCTTGCCGGGTAAGAGGAGGGAGTAAGCCAGTAACTCCGCGTTCTTGAAGGAGCAGGTGGATGGGAGTGATGTCATTGGCCGGCTGGTACAAACAAGACTCAGTCAATGGTCGGTTCGTACCGTGTCGGGGATAGGTTAAAAGAGTGGGGGAAAAATTCGCATTCCTTACTCGGATCTTCTTGTGAAATGCGGACTGTACTAAAATCTCAAACTATAGGCATTTACAAACTGTTGTTTGAAAAGTGACATTCCTGTCTCTCATTCAGTAGGGAAGGATTATTCCAGCCGAGAACCATACTTTCTATTTGCTCGGAAAATCCCATTTCCGTGCAGGTCTACTAAATTTAAAGTACAGAGGTCAAGCAATAACCTGAAAAGCTATTTATTTTAATCTTTTAACATATTTTCAGTTTGTTCCTTTACTCCAGCTTCTTTTCAAAAGTCGACTACTTTATTGCGGCTCATGTCAGACTTGACACGGGTTTTCCCTGGAAGAATTATTAGGAAGAGGGTGGGTAGGGTTGCAAACTGCATGGGAATGGCTGGTTAAGACGTGTGCAGAACAATTATAATATCCTATTTTGGGTAGGTAAAAAGGCTTTTTTTAAATTATTTCAAATTGTAAACTTCCCCAGGAGAAATTTCTTTTTTTCCTTTTAGAGAAATAAAAATGAATAAAACCACTAAATATGTAGATTTATGTAATACCAAGCCATAATATGTACTGTGGGCTAAATATGTAAAAATATGTAGTATCAAATTTTAATATATTAATGGTAATTACAAGATTCGCAAAGATTTGTTATTTATATACTGCTAGGTTGAAAGAAATATAATATGTAATTACATAAAAATCCGGTCCCTACTCTTTACGTAACGGGTGTATAAAAGCCAGCTAAGGGTGCAGTATTTAGGGATGACCCCGTCTTGCCCAATAAGTGGGTACGACCTAGAACTATAATTGAGTTTTCCTCTTGTAAACGGCTCCAGGAAAACGTATTTTTACGGCCCTCGTAATTGCGTTCGAGTGACCAAAATATGTGTAAGCACTTGTTTTGACGTTATTAACATAATGGAAGAAAATAAATAATTTTTTTTCTACCCCATGGAAATGTTTGGTTGTAAGACAACGGATGTAAAAGAAAATTTAATGAAAGAAGGAACTGGGAAGATAAGGCAAGAAGAAAACGGGAGAAAGCCTATAGAACTAAAAAAGAGAGGAGGAAAGTTTTAATAAAGTTAAGTAGAGAAACAATTACATTAAACGGAAATAAGTAAGAAAGGTAGAAAGGAAGGGAAGTCATAAAAATTGACATTAAAACGAATAAAGTAAAAAGGTGATGAAGAAAGAAAGGAAGAAAAAAAAAGAATGAATGAAGAAAGGAAAATCGGAAATAATTAATTTTAGAAGAAGAAAAATAACGAAGGAGAAGAATATGAGAGTCAGCAATGTCTCTTGCTTTAAAATTGATTAAGGCTGTAAATCAGCATTTACAAGTATGAATTGTTCGGGTCTTCAGTGATTGTAGCTATATCGTGTTACTATTTTTACATTATATTGACCGTCGTTGAGCAGGAAGAGAAGGAGGATAAGTGGAGGAGGTCGAGGACTGTGACAAGCCTAGAGTGATTTCATGATTGGATAACAAAATGCAGGAGGTCAAGAGTTGTGCCGCGGTTCCAGGGGGTTAGGTGAGGGGATAATTAAGTGACAGGAGGCCAAGGCCTACGACAGGATTATAGTGGCTTGTTCAGCGAATAGTGAAGTGCCAGGAGGTCGAGGACTGTGGTAAAATAGGAGTTGGTAGATGAGAGGATAGCAAAATGACAGTAGGTCAATGGCTGTGACGAGGTTAGAATGGGTTAGATGAGGGGATAGAAAAGTGACAGAAGGTCGATGAGTATGACAAAATTGGAGTGGATAGATGAGAAGATAAAGTGACAGGAGATGGATGTGTGTGACAAAACTGAAATGGTTAGACGAGAAGATAACGAAGTGACAAGAGGTCCATGAGAGTGACAAAATGGAGTGGGTAGATGAGAAGATAACAAAGTGACAGGAGGTGGATGAGAGTGACAAAATTGGAGTGGGTAGATGAGAAGATAACAAAGTGACAGGAGGTCGATGAGTGTGACAAAATTGGAGTGGGTAGATGAGAAGATAACAAAATGACAGAAGGTGGATGTATGTGACAAAACTGTAGTGGTTAGATGAGAAGATAAGAAAGAGACAAGAGGTCCATGAGAGTGACGAAATGGAGTGGGTAGATGAAAAGATAACAAAGTGACAGGAGATCGATGAGAGTGACAAATTGGAGTGGGTAAATGAGAAGATAACAAAGTGACAGGAGGTCGATGAGAGTGACAAAATTGGAGTGGGTAAATGAGAAGATAACAAAGTGACAGAAGATGGATGTATGTGACAAAACTGTAGTGGTTAGATGAGAAGATAAGAAAGTGACAAGAGGTCCATGAGAGTGACGAAATGGAGTGGGTAGATGAGAAGATAATAAAGTGACAGGAGGTCGATGAGTGTGACAAAATTGGAGTGGGTAGATGAGAAGATAACAAAGTGACAGGAGGTCGATGGCTGTGACAAAATTGGAGTGGGTAAATGAGAAGATAGCAAAGTTAGAGGAGGTTGATGGCTGCGACAAAGTTGGAGTGGGTAAATGAGAAGGTAGCAAAGTTAGAGGAGGTTGATGGCTGCGACAAAATTGGAGTGGGTAAATGAGAAGATAGCAAAGTTAGAGGAGGTTGATGGCTGCGACAAGGTTAAAATGGGTTAATGAGAAGGTAGCAAAATGACAGAAGGTCGAGTACTGTGACAAGGTTATAAGGTTAGAGTGGATTAGAAGAGAGGATAACAAAGTAACAGGAGGTCGAGATATGTGACATAGTTAGAGTGAATTAGATGAGGAAATAGCACTTCCCTTAATTAACTATACTGCCAGTTTTCAAAAGTATGCAATGTTATTTACACAGCTTTTGCTAGATACCACTCTAAATTCAATATGATTACATAGCCAATCACAACACTTGAAATGACTACTATTCCTACTTTAATCCTAATGTTTCTATGAAAAGAAGTGCGGTACTTAGGCCGCGGGCTGAATAAGGCACTGACATTCCTATAGGTACAAATTTCTCTCTTCCGATATTCCTGGTCAACTTTACATTCATCCTATGGTCGAAAATCCGCATACTTAGTTCTCGTAAAAGTAAACGTAATATGACTCAATTGCAAAACTTAATAATGAGAATATTTCCAGATGATTTCATAATTATTTTAGTACAATTATTATAAGCCTCAACAAAATTACAAAGTTAAAAACATTGTTTAATTAGGGGAAAATTTATAGAAAAATTCGTAATTATATTTGAACAATTATTATAACATTTCTAAATTCAATAACCTAAAAGTTTCCTTTAATAAAGTGATAAATGTCAGGAAAATTAATCCTTATATAAGTACCATTATATAAATTGAATCGGTCACTTGTAAAACCACATGAGTCACAGAAAATAAGTTTCGAGAAAAACAGGAAAAACTATCTATAGTTAATGGATTTTCTGTGCAGTTTGTGAAATTTTTACAGGAGGACCATGCATTAGTATGTCTGATTACAAAAGCATTGTATCTTATATATCTCATTTCATATCATCTTAAATATTTTTTAATTTCTTGTTGTTTTAACAAGTATCAATAATAACTCCAGTATCCTGACAAAATATGGAGTGTAATGTTTGTTGTAGTGTGATATACATTATTATACAGTTTTCAATCAATTTATATTGTTATTTTTATTTCATATTCAAAATGATTCATTTCATTCATAAATTGAATTCAAAATAGCTGACTTAAAAAAAGTTATTCGCGAGTAATTAATTTTCATATCAGTGTGTCACATGTTTAATGGCAATGTATGAGTATACGCATACCTTTAGTTCACAATAAGAAAATAACATAAATTGCATATTATCCCTCCAAAAGACAGTATTTCTAGGTTTGGGATCTCTCATCGAGGACTTATTCTCTTTATATCATGCACTTCTACAAGTCCTTGAAGGTACACAGGTACATATCGTGTTCGTTTTTGCTTTCAAATGACATAGTTTTATTAAAAATGTTTATTATATCTGGTGCAGGTACTTTCAGAGAACACTGTTCATTATTTTTTCTTCTACAAAACTCTTGGAACTACACTCACTGTCCAACACCTTGACAAAGAAGTGCATGATAGCAATTGCGTCATGGTTACATCACGGCGTTAAGCGTTAAAGCCACATGAGTCCGGGACTGATGTGGTTTTGTAAGAACTCAATATTTTAAAATTTTATAGAATGCTTAGTAATGATCGGACTCATGTTGTTTCAAATGGAAATTATGCGTCTACCCATAGTGCTTCCTATAGTACCGGTAACTCATTTTCATAAAAATGTGGATTCATGTGGTTTTACAAATGACCGATTCAATTGGAAGGATCAATATTGTTAGAGGCCTACTGAAAATATTTTTTAACAAGGAGAAAATTTTCAGGAAAAATGTCCGATTTGAAATTTTAGCATTATTTTGCGATTTAAAGTTTTCCGGGCAAATTTTATCTCTACCATCCATTGAACCTTCAAACTACTATAAATATTTAGGCTATATCCTATAACTGACAGCGTAAAAACTGGCACGTTAGCTACGTTCGGTTTGCTTCAAATCTCCCTTACTTCTCTCCTCTATTACTTACCTATGTCGACTCTGTGTAGGTATTGGAGTAACTGAGACTACCACACTGGACTGACACGTGGTTCTTGCACTTTGCATGAAGTCTACACGATGCGGTACCCATCACAAGAAGCAGAATAGGACTTCATATTGCAAGCGGACTGGTGGATTATTTTCTACTAGCAAATTTGACTGATACTGTAACTTTCAGGAAAAGTAAAAATTATTACGTCTTAACATTCTCCGGCTATATCACGGGCTTAATATTATGTAAGATGTATTAGTATCTCATTTTGAAGAAGGCCAAGCGTAGGCCTATAGGAGGTATTATTAATTATATCTTGTCAGTGTTGATAAAAGCGAAAAAATTAATGGGCTCGTCCGGGATTTGAACCCGGGACCTCTCGCACCCTAAGCGAGAATCATACCCCTAGACCAACGAGCCGAGATACCATGCATATTGTTACCTCATTAGCAAGTCTAAGTTTACGCTTTGGTGATTACAGGAACGGTTGGCGCACTTGCGCTCATTTCTTCTTTATTAATTATTTTATCCCGCGACAAATATTTTCTTCGTGAGTGCATATTAAGCCTTTCTATTTATAAATAGGGACCAGATTTTTGTGTAATATCAAGGTGTGAAATAGTACATATTTATGTAAGGAAATTGAGCTGAATATGTGACAAAATATGTAAAATCATGAAAATATTTAATATCAATATCTGGCAGGTATAGGATGCGACTTTTTTACCGCACACTTGACACATTACTATTTTTCCATCTGTAGGGAAAGCTTCGTCCATCGCAATCCATGATTTTATTTTTGTCATTAGGGCTGAACGTACAGGGGCCATTTTAGTTAGTTAAAAGTTGTAGATAAACTCACTTGCACTTTATACTGTAAGTATTAAAACTAGAGAACTGAGTGAAATGAATGACACAACAGAACTGCAAGCACTGTTTAGCTTTACTGGATTAGGAGAAAATAAGAGATGAGGGACACATACATTTTAGCTGCTCCCTGTAAGAAACAAAGTATCTACTAAAATCTCAAACTATAGACATTTACAAACTGTTGTTTGGAAAGTGACATTCCTGTCTCATTCAGAAGATTAGGATTATTCCAGCAGAGAACCATACTTTCTAATTCCTCAGAAAATCCCATTTCCGATAGGTCTACTAAATTTAAAGTAAAGAGGTAAAGCAATAACGTGAAAAGCTATTTACTTTAATCTTTCAACATATTTCCAGTTTGTTCCTTTATTCCAGCTTCTTTTCAAAATTTGGCTACTTTATTGCGGGTCATGTCAGACTTGACATGGGTTTTCCCTGGAAGGATTAGGAAGAGGGTGGGTAAGATTGCAAATTGCATGGGAACGGCTTGTTAAGACATATTCAGAACAATTATATCCCTTCTTAGGTAAGTAAAAAGGTTTTTTTTTTAAATCTGTGTATTTCACATATTTATATATTATTAATTTTATATTATGTAATTGATCTTGTCTATTGTAATTTCCTACTATATTTTATGTAATTTCTAAGGTATTTTCTTTTGTGTTGTTTTGTAATCAAATTTTGTATCTCATGTATATTATTGAAACCTGGTTGAGTGGAAGAGAAGGCCTCATGGCCTTAACTCTGCCAGGCAAAATAAAACTACTGCTGCTGCTACTGCTACTGCTACTGCTGCTACTACTACTACTACTACTTCAGTTAAATAGAAATGAATAAAACCCCTAAATATGTAGATTTATGTAATACCAAGTCATAATATGTTATGTGGGGTAAATATGTAAAAATATGCAGCATTAAATTTTAATATACTAATGGTAATTACAAGATTCCCAAAGATTTGTTATTTATATACGGTTAGGTTAAAAGGAATATAATATGCAATTACATAAAAACCCGGTCCTTAATAATTACCACCCATTCCTCTAGTCACCGAGACGTCCTTATGAGCTAACAATCTGCAAGGCATCTCGGCTCGTTGGTCTAGGGGTATGATTCTCGCTTAGGGTGCGAGAGGTCCCGGGTTCAAATCCCGGACGAGCCCATTTATATTTTATTTTTTAAACACTGACAAAATAGCATTTACGATAGTTTCTATAGGCCTACGCTTAGCTTTCTTCAAAATTTTATAATAATAATAATAATAATAATAATAATAATAATAATAGGCTATATCTTACACAATGTTGAGCCTGTGATGTAACGTTAAGACATAGGTCTAATAATTTGAACTTTTCCTGTTAGTTACATTATCAGTCAAATTAGCTAGTAGAAAATAATCCACCGTTGCGCTTGCAATATGAAGTCCTTTTCTGCTTCTTGTGACGTGTCCAGCATCAAGTAGACTTTATGCTAAGTGCAAGAACCACGTGTCAGTCTAGTGTGGTGGTCTCAGTTACTCCAATACCTACAGGGACATCATTTTATTTTTACTAACATTTTCAATAATAACCAGGCTATATCCTTGGATTAAAGGTCTAGAACCGGAAACACCGCTTGCTCCCCCTTCCAAGACTGGAGTTCGATGATACTGGCGTAAAATTCAAATCACTTTACTAGGTATAGGAGGGAAGAAAAGTAGTGCATCCATTTATGTAAACTAGGAAATATCGCAATTTTGAGTTTGATATTTGCATTAGGTTTTTGTTTAATCAAAATACAGTGCTATATTAACACTTAGTGTTTTTTACTCACGAATTGAGCTATCCATTCGGGCGCATTAATTATGCAGTGTATATTGTACTGTTACAGCACATTAGCGTACAATATAGAGAATGAAGTTAAATTGAAAAATAATCATAATATGGATATTTAAACACATTTTTTAAAATGGTGGCCATTCATTTCGATACAGGCTTCAGTTCTTTAGTGCATGTTATCGCACTATAGACTACTGTGCCTAATTCCAATTACCAGTTTCGTCCTTCGTACTAGTAACTCATGTTGAAATAATTCTATACCTACTCTATAAAAGAGTACCTTACGTACTGTAAATTCAATCTTCATTTCTGCCCGATCCGAAAAGATAAAATTACTCAGAAATGCTATCTACTGTCCGTTCAAGTGGTTTTGTCGGAGGGTCGTAGAAAAGGGGGGAAATCACGTGACAGTTAATTACTTAACGAGGCCCTTTTATTTAAGTTATTTTAAACAGTTGTATAATATTACGTAGACGTCCAATTCCTAACAGAAATTAATGTTTTCAGAAAAGAGCTAAGACAGCCTAGATACTAGACTTTACAGAGGGACGAACAGAAGCAGGTAGGGGAAACTGGGATGCGACGTAGGCAAACGGACGACAGTACCTGTGCGAAAATATGATTCAATATTGAAAGGTCTTTCGTCACTGGAAAACGCGAACATATTTCTGGAACGTACTATACTCACTAACTCAGTACTGTATACGCGGCCTCGGTTCTGTGTGGAGATCGGTTTGAAATTTACTAGTAGAGGGGGGTGGGAGTGAAATACATTCAAAAACTCAGGTGCAATAAAAATTGAAGTAAAAATAAAATGATGTCCCTGTACATAGAAAAGACATAGGTAACTGACAGATGGGAGAAATAAGGGAGGCTGGGAGCAAACCGAACGTAGCCACGCGTCACTTTGTACACCGTTGGTCAGTTATAGGATATATTTGTAATAGTTTGAAGGTTATGTTTTTGTGAACTAATTGGAAGCCATGAGATTTGCATAGCTTTCACATGGACACTATGAGAATGAATGCATCTCTTTTTACTTGAGGCAGAGACTTGAATTTTAAACGTTTTGTTAATAAGGTGTGAAGTGAGTTCACAAATCTTGTAACATCAGTGACGGGACCTTTTCTTTATTTTCTGAAATAATAATACATTTAATTCAACGACTTATTTTTCTGTAAAATGATACTGTTTTTCTAAATTGATTCTGATAATTAAAGTTGACAAAAGTAATTTCATTTTCAATACTATACAGAATTTGATAAATAGCAAAAATGTAACATCCTTGACAACTGGAATGACTGTGTTAACAGACAGACTGTATACCAAGAACTGATTTGTCATTACCATAAATGCTAAAGGGCTTATCGAAGAGTCGTAATTGAATTTAGTAGCTTGGCATTAAAATTGTTTCTGTTTATTATGTGTATGATTACAAAGTTAGCAGGTCCAGAAATATGAGTGAAATTTCCGACAATTTTACACCAATCCTTTTCGCTCGAAGTGATGATTTTTAGCTTGTGAACATTGCTACTTGTGGGCTAGGTGCTTGTATAAGTTTATTTATGGTTTCCCCTGCAGATGGAATTAGACTGCCAGCACAGCACGGGGCCTCATCGATCCGGCGTGCTTCCTCATTCGCGGTGGTCCATGACTACTTGTTGCTACGCGACAACACTCAACAGGTGGCGGCATCCAGTTCCCGCTAATTCTGGACGGTAGCCTCACCCTGTTCACGAGGAAACACCCTTCTGTGCCTCCAACTTTCGATTTTCTGTGTTACTGTGTATGTGTTAAATATAGATAGATAAGTGCATTTATTGATGCATAATAAATTATACAAACTCAGTACACAAGATCCTTCGCACGAGACCGTACGGCCTTTCGTGCTGTAACTAGGCACAGTTTGAATCTTCAAAACGAAAATAATACCTACTAATAATAAAATAGTAAAACAACAGTTATTATTATTACTACCGTTATTAATTATCACAATTACAAGTAATCTAACTACAAACCAAATTTCACAAAAATAATAAAAATAAAATAAATGTAAGATATGAAAAGAGAGAGAAAAAAAGACAGTGAAACATATATATATATATATATATATATTATATATATTATCAGTCTTACTAATAAACCGTGTATAGTTTTTATACGAGACATGCAGAATTGAGACAGAAAACGTTACTAATAAACCGTGAATAAGCTATGAACGTATAAACAGGCTGTAACTATACAATGGGAATTGCTTTGCAATAGTTATATACACGAAACCCCTTGTTTAAACGTTGTATATAGGGAAAAAATGGCCGCCCCTTTAACAGCTGTTCGTATCGACTGTCATTTTATGATGATGTTTACCTTGTAACCACAGAAGAATAAACCAAACATCATAGAATTATTAGAATAATATTGCTGTAGCGTGTACTCTTTGACCAAAATGTAGTGTGGTAATCGATTAGAGCCAGTTGTACTATCGATATTTAACACACCACACTAGAGCGCTAACTATGACGTAGCTGTGTAACAGTTATACTGTTATACACGACTTATGTAGTGATTATTAGTAAGCAATTTACACACGACTTATAAACGAGCTACTCATTGTATAAGTATAAGACAGTTAAACGTCTGTATATAGAGTTTTTATTAGTAAGACCGTATATATATATATATATATATATATATATATATATATATATATATATATATATACATATATAAACAATTCAATTCCTTATTGAGACTGCACGAAATAATCCAACTAATAAATATAATGGTAATACATTAAAAAAAACATACACACGCGATAAAATAAAAATATAAAAAAAGACACTATAAATACAAAATGAACATTATCCCCTTATTACTTTATCATTCCAACACTAATTAATAACTCTTTCCCTTATTTTCTCGGCTCCCTCCCCCTCGGCCAGTTCCACCCTCAACTGTCGAAATTTTCCCATAAATTTCCCCACACTGTCACAAAATTTAACATATTGTATGTTGCCAAGTGGCCCCTGCTAGATGTAATGAAGGACTCTGGCAGGAATCGTTTCCTCAGAGCTTCTGTGGCTTCACACTCCGATAAAATATGGTGTGATGTCTCGCCTTTACCACAAAGAGGACATATTCTCGCCCCCTCTTCGTTTACTGTTTTAAGTGCCCTCCAGGTTCCTAGACGAAACCAGATTAAACCCAGCCTACCTTCACTGATACCTCCATAGAGATATAATTCGGCCCCGCAATTTGTTTTGATCATCGATTGGATCTCCAGAGCAACCTTACCCCTACATCCCCCTTCTGTTATTTGTCTGTCTATATCCTTCAGGCGTTTCTTGACTTTCCGCCAGATATTTCGCTTGTTCCTGCAATCTTCCCCGATTATAAATCCCATGCCTATTTCCTCCAACCCTCTGCGTAATCCACCTGCCCAGGTTATTTGGTCTCTCCTCTCGAGTTGCTCCCTGTAACAGACCGCTCTAATAAGAGACTGATCTCCATGCACAATCCGCAAGTAGTACTTTAAAACTTTTATCTTGCACTCTATTGGGTCTCTATGGCGTCCGAATTCTCTTAGGATTCCGCTGTTAGCCGTTCCCCTCCCCACTCCCGCTATCCGTTTTAAAAAGTCGCTTTGTACCTGGTTAAGTTTTTCCGTTCTTCCCCAGCCCCAAATTTCTGCCCCATACGTAATTGTAGATCTAACTACCGCGTTATATACTTTATCTAATAAATTTAGAGAGACTTCCGGGATTTTGTAATATACAGACAGGAAGAAGATTTCACTACTCTAAGGCCCAATTGTATAAAACTCCCTGACTAAAGATCAACTTTGATCGAAGATCGGAAAATGAACCGAGTTCAGACACTTCTTCTATTGTATAAAACTTTTCTGCGATCAAATTACCTTGGCTCATATGCAATCGAAGTTCACGTGAAAAGGATTTGGCAACATCGCATAAATAATTTAGTAATAATTTATTTATTTAATCTGGCAGAGCTAAAGCCAGTAGGCCTTCTCTTCCGCCCAGCCAGACTCTAATTCTAATTGAATACAATTGCTTACATAGTTATTACATTAATATCTAGATCATAAAACAACATGAAAGTAAATAATGAAAGTTGGATAACTAATGTTAGTGTGACAATAATAAACATTGTTAAGAAATAGTTATAATAATACTCGTAATAATAATAATAATAATAATAATAATAATAATAATAGCAATAATAATGAGAGATAATTTAGATATTTATCTGTGATATATAAAACCATTAAACATTGAGAAACCTGAAACAGCTATTATTGTTAACAAGAATTGTTAGAAAAATATTTCGTTAGTCTATTCTTAAATTGGTTTGATGTCTGACAGTCCCTGACATTACTCGGTAGGGAATTCCAAAGCCGAGGAACAGCCACAGTGAAAGAAGATGAATATGAGGATGTTCGGTGGGAGGGAATGGATAATATTGAGGAGTGTTGTGATCGTGTGTCTAGGTTATGATGGGTGGATAAATTTTGAAAACGAGACGCAAGATAGACAGGAGTGGAGAAATACAATATATGAAAGAGAAGGGAAAGACAGTGGATTTTCCTACGATCTTCTAGACGGAGCCAGGACAACATTTCGAGGGATGGTGTTACGTGATCAGCCCGGCGAATATTGCAGACGAAACGGACGCACATATTATGAACACGTTGTAGTCTCTGCGCCGAAGTAACGCTTAGGTCAGTAAGCAGAATATCACAGTAATCGAAGTGGGACATCACGAGTGTTTGCACCAATCTTTTTTTCATGGAAAAGGATAGAAAATTCTTCAATCGCCTAAACGAGTGGATTAATGAGAATACTTTATTGCAGGTTTCTGCAACTTGAATGTTCCAATTTATACTTTTATCCATATAAATACCTAGATTCTTTACTGATTCACTGAACGGAATTTCGGTGCCGTAAACAGGTGAAGTATGCGATGCGCGGGCCATGTTGTACAGGTTTGTTCAGTGTCGCCGATTTAGCGACTTTAACTCTTTTCCGACGACAATTTATTTTAACTTTGATATTGCTTAAATAGGGATTTAGCGACCTTTTTAGCACCCCATAATGACAAACTTTAATCTTTCTTTATTGATAATGAGAAATCTAGCGACTTTCCAACTACATTTTGGCGACTTTCCGTACACTCTGTTGGAGATACTGGTTTGTTTTGTACATTGTAAATAATGGCGGACAATTCTAAGAAGGTCGACAGTTCTCCAAATTGTTATGTTATGGTGTTTGATATTGCTAAACATAATAAAGCTTTATAAAACGACAATTTTCATTTAGTAATACAGTTAATTGAACATTTATGAATGTACCTATCATATCTATTAATAATTAATGGTTGTTATAAACATAATATAATTAGAGGTTATGTTATTTGATACTTCTGAACACGATAAAGCCTAGTAAAATATAAGAATATTTGTGTATAAAGAAAAGAAATTGAAAAAAAAAATATATATATATATGTACCTACCATATCTATTAATATTAATAATAATGGTTATTCTATTTGCACAATCTGCCATTCGTATATTTCAAACAGAAAAGAAATAACTGAACTTGGATCGTTTAACTTAATAGGAGAAATTTCTTCAGTCAAAGTTGACTTTAGTTTAAGACAAATTAATCTCAGATTAGACTTTATACAACACAAAATTCCAAGTTCAGCTAGAACGAGAATCAATTTAACCTCTGATCTAAGATTAAATGGTTTATACAATCGGCCCTAAATGTTTCGCCAAACAAATTCAAAAGACTAATAAATTTTTTCAAATAATCAAGTCTGTAATTTATAATGGATATGCCACTCTGTCGGCATGATGTTGAATTGGGTTCGGATCAATCGTCACAAATTATATTAGTAACATGTCTCATCACATATTACATTTTCGTCACAGGAATGTATGCCAAGTAACACATTTTCGTCACAGGATTGTACTATGTCAGAAGGCACATTTTCGTACCATGTCAATGGTTTATACTTCCAGTATCAAAAATGTTTTCATGGTTATTATATTTCTATATTCGCAGAACATTTCCACGGTTCTTATATTACTAGTATTTGAGAACATTTTCATGGTTCTTACATTTCTAACATTTGAGAAAATTTTCATAGTTTCTATATTTCTAACATTTTCATGGTTTCTGTATTTCTAGCGTTTGATAACATTTGCATGGTTTTATATTTTTAGTATTAGGGAACATATACACGGCTTTTATATTTCTAGTATTTGAAAACTTTTAAATGGTTTTATATACTTCTAGTATTTGAGAACATTTACATTGTCTTTATATTTCTAATATTTGTGAAATTTTCAATGACTTTTGTATTTATAGTATTTGAGAATATTTCAATGGTTACACGGCTTTCATATTTCTAGTATTTGCGAACTTTTAAATGGTTTTATATACTTCTAGTATTTGAGAACATTTTCATTGTTTCTATATTTCTAACATTTGAGAACATTTTCATGGTTTCTATATTTCTAACATTTGAGAACATTTTCATAGTTTCTACATTTCTAGTATTTGAGAACATTTGCATGGTTTTATATTTTTAGTATTTGGGAACATATACATGGCTTTTATATTTCTAGTATTTAAAAAAAAACTTAAATGTTTTTGTAATATTTGAGAACATTTGCATCGTTTTTATGTTTCTAATATTTGTGAACTTTTCAAGGGATTATGTATTTCTAGTATTTGAGATATGCCCATGGTTTTTATATTTCTAATATTTGAGAACATTTGCATGGTCTTATATTTTTAGTATCTGGGAACATATACACGGCTTTCATATTTCTAGTAATTTTTAACTTTTAAGTGGCTTTAAATACTTCTAGTATTTGAAAACATTTACATTGTTTTTATATTTCTAATATTTGTGAACTTTTCAATGGTTTTTGTATTTCTAGTATTTGAGAATATTTCAATGGTTACACGGCTTTCATATTTCTAGTATTTGCGAACTTTTAAATGGTTTTATATACTTCTAGTATTTGAGAACATTTACATTGTTTTTATATCTCTAATATTTGTGGACTTTTCAATGGTTTTTGTATCTGTAGTATTTGAGAATATTTCTATGGTTTTTATATTTATATTATTTGAGAACATTTGCATCGTCTTATATTTTTAGTGTCTGGGAATATATACACGGCTTTCATATTTCTAGTATTTGGGAACTTTTAAATGGCTTTATATACTTCTAGTGTTTGATAACATTTACATTGTTTTTATATTTCTAATATTTGTGAACTTTTCAATGGTTTTTGTATTTCTAGTATTTGAGAACTTTTAAATGGCTTTATATACTTATAGTGTTTGATAACATTTACATTGTTTTTATATTTCTACTATTTGTGAACTTTTCATGGCTTTATATACTTCTAGTGTTTGATAACATTTACATTGTTTTTATATTTCTAATATTTGTGAACTTTTCAATGGTTTTTGTATTTCTAGTATTTGAGAACTTTTAAATGGCTTTATATACTTATAGTGTTTGATAACATTTACATTGTTTTTATATTTCTACTATTTGTGAACTTTTCATGGCTTTATATACTTCTAGTGTTTGATAACATTTACATTGTTTTTATATTTCTAATATTTGTGAACTTTTCAATGGTTTTTGTATTTCTAGTATTTGGGAACTTTTAAATGGCTTTATATACTTATAGTGTTTGATAACATTTACATTGTTTTTATATTTCTAATATTTGTGAACTTTTCAATGGTTTTTGTATTTCTAGTATTTGAGAACTTTTAAATGGCTTTATATACTTATAGTGTTTGATAACATTTACATTGTTTTTATATTTCTACTATTTGTGAACTTTTCATGGCTTTATATACTTCTAGTGTTTGATAACATTTACATTGTTTTTATATTTCTACTATTTGTGAACTTTTCATGGCTTTATATACTTCTAGTGTTTGATAACATTTACATTGTTTTTATATTTCTACTATTTGTGAACTTTTCAATGGTTTTTGTATTTCTAGTATTTGAAAACTTTTAAATGGTTTTCTATACTTCTAGCATTTGAGAACATTTATATTGCTTTTATATTTCTAATATTTGTGAACTCTTCCATGGTTTTTGTATTTATAGTATTTGAGAACATTTCAATGGTTACACGGCTTTCATATTTCTAGTATTTGGGAACTTTTAAATGGTTTTATATACTTATAGTATTTGAGAACATTTACATTGTTTTTATATTTCTAATATTTGTGAACTTTTCAATGATTTTTGTATTTCTAGTATTTGAGAATATTCCAATGGCTTTTATATTTCTAATATTTGAGAACATTTGCATGGTCTTATATTTTTAGTATCTGGGAACATATACACGACTTTCATATTTATAGTATTTGGGAACTTTTAAATGGTTTTATTACACTTCTAGTATTTGAGAACATTTACATTGTTTTTATTTTTATAATATTTGTGAACTTTCCAATGGTTTTTATATTTGCAGCATTTGAGAACATTTGCATAGTTTCACATTTCTAGTATTTGAGAACATTTCCATTGCTTTTATATTTCTAGTATTAATTCGGGAACTTTTCAATGGTTTTTACATTTCTACTATTTGGGAAATTCTTAATGGTTTTTTTTATATTTCTGGTATTTGAAATTTTCATGAAGTTTTTATTTCTAGTATTTGAGAACATTTACATGGTTTCTGTATTTATAATACTTCAGAACATTTGCACGATTTCTTATTCATAGTAGGCCTACCTATTTGAGAACGAAGGAAAATTAGCAAAAATATGCATTTTCATTAAATTCAATCACCTTGATCTGGGACGGTTCCCTTTTAGACAATTTCACCAAAGACAGAGTGAACTGAATTCATTCCCTAGAAATGCTGGGTACTATGTCTCGCGGCGGATCAATACGAGAAGATATAGCGATGTCGAGCGCTGTGTAAAAAGAGAAGTATTACACGTTATTCTATATCCTGACTAATTAAGGTAAGGGTTTCCACGGAGATGCAGCTGCTGTAGTTCACATGAGCAGACGGCGAGGTTCGCTATTAATATCGTGCAACCTGCTTGAGTTACCTTTATCCTTGTGATTGCTCCATACGAGCTAGAAAATTAAGTTCATCGCAATAACAATTATAATACTCGCAACCATTATTATAAACTTCTGTAGTGGCACCGTAATAGGGTAGCCTATATTTTGAGATTTGAAACGGATTGGTTCTTTGGAGATTGTCTTCTGATTTTGCTGAAACTGTCTGATCGTCTAAGGAGAATTTTATATAGCATACATTAGTTTTTGACGCAGAAGTACTAAGTATACGAGATAACTAAGGAATTTACATGTACATAAAATTGCAACTTCATTTGCCGCCGAAAACGGGAAAACAGGAAAACAAGGAAATACAGGAGACCAAGATGAACATATGGAAAACAAAGGGAAGATAAAAGGAATAAAGGGAATACAGGAAGCACAAGGGGAATATAAGGAGAACGAGAAGACAAAGAGAATAGAGGGAAGAAATGAAAAGCAAAAAGAATACAAGGAGAACAAGAGAAAGACAGGGATACAAGAATAACAAGAGGACGTCAAGAAGAACATGGGTAATACAAACACAAAACAAGGTGAAGACAATGTGAACCAGGGGAATACAATAACACAGGGGAGACAAGAAGAACGAAGCGAAAAGAAGGGGGACAAGGCAAAGAGAAGGATAACAAAGGCAACAGAAGGAGAAAAAAACAATGGTCATACTAGAAAAACACGGGGAAATTAAGGAGAACATGAGGAATGCAAGGAGAAAAAGGGGAAGACAGGGATAAAGAAGAATAAGAGAAGGACAAGTCGAATATGGGTAATACAAACACAAAACAAGATGTCTGACACTCATATGCATATTCAAGCTTGAATCTAATCAACGTATAGTATAAAATTAAGTTAAATTAAATTAAAGATTAAATGAATTTAATTAATTAATTTATGGAAATATAATTTAGATTCAAAACAACAAAATCTCTAATAAGCTTAGTACTTTCCTGGTAATTTGGTCATTCCACACAACATTTAAAAAATATGCCAGTGATGTCATGAATTTTTTTGGGCTTTTAATATAATAATGTTTTTATGAAAACAAATTAAACTGCCAACTATGACCGCCATATCATTAATATTTTAGTCATACGGATGACTGAAAAATGGGTGGCAGTTACATGTTATCCATCATTTAAAATATTCTATACACCTTATATAAAGTGTCATCGAAACTAAACAGACGCCATTGTAAACCTGAATAACCATATTTTAATACCCTAAAGACTAATCCGAATAATATTAAGGCGTGCTCATAAAACATCTCATTGAAAAAAAGAAATAGTTTTATATTCGAATGCAACAAATTAAATTCATGCGAATTTCATTCGTATTAAAGAAACCTTATTCTTAATCCATCACACAAGTTTTATGACTTGATCTCAAAAACCTTGTGAATAATTAAATTAATAAAATTATTAAATTTTGTTCTGACTGTTCAAAACTGCTTGCTATGTGTGGCGGTCGCAGCGTTCGCGAGACTTCGTAACGACGAGTAATCTCAAACGTCCGACTCCCTGACCTTGATCGCGCAAAATTCTGTACGACGAGAGAGCCAACCTGCTGAGCTCCTTCGTTCCGGTGAGTTGTTTTTATTAAAAACTGACATGATATTTAAGTCAGCGATCTGAAATTTTCACAGTGGAATTAATATACCCTAAAGAATTGAATACGTTTCGTTTTCGTCTGTAAAAATGAATTGTATTTTGTGTTCTATATTTTTTGAAATTATTTTACGGTGGGCAACTATTTAAAAAATTATATATATATTTTTTCATTTTAAGGGCATTTATAAACAAGTCTCCTCTTTTCCGAATTGCATTGAAATCATTTTTCCATCTTCCTTTACATAGCAAGAAAACTTCAACGAGTGAAACCATGTTCTTTGTTAAACCAATATTTTAAATTCTGATTGCTGCCAAACTATGAAAGATGTAAATACAGTACTGCTTAAAATTCATATTTGAATGAATGAATGAATGAATGAATGAATGAATGAATGAATGAATGAATGAATGAATGAATGAATGAATGAATGAATGAATGAAATAGCCTTTGGATTTCCCGTGAAGGGCTATGGCCTCCTAAAAAGGGGAGCTCTTTAGAGATCATGCGGTGGGCTAATCCGCATGACGGTAGATTCAGTTCTATATAAGTTTTGTTCATCGTTCGTGTGTGTACACTTGCACTCTCACTCGATACTGGCAAACTGTAGCGATCTCCATTCTTCTCGGTTCTTGGCTGTTCTGGACCACAGGGGTCCAACTAGGCTCTTGAAGAAGTCCGCCCATCTGGTCCCAGGTCTTCCTCGGTTTCGCCTCCCGATGCGTGGGTCCCACGTGGTGGAAATATGCGCCCATCTGCAGCCTTGAAGTCTCGACACGTGGCCTCCCCATTTCCATTTCAGGCGCTCCCCTTGGTGTGCCATGTCTCTGGTGTTTGTCATCTGCTTGAGTCTGGTGTTGGAAATCTTGTCTCTGAGGGAGAGTCCTAGGATTTTCCTCTCCATTTTGCGTTGGCAGACCTGGATCTGTGTCTTCTGGTTCACGGTCAGTTTCCAGGTCTGACAGCCGTAAAGTAAGGTTGGGAGGATACAGGATTGCAGCACCTCCAGCTTTAGTTTGCGGTTCAGTTTCTTGTCAAGGAGTATGAATTGCAGTGACCAGAAAGCTCTCCATGCTGATGCAATTCTTCTTTTTATTTCTCTCGTCATGCAGCTTTTGAATCCGACCAATTGGCCCAGATAGATGTAATCTTCCACGTACTGTAATCTGGTTGCGTTGACTTGGATTGGTTGTGGTTGGCTGTTCGTCATGACTTGGGTTTTTTCCATGTTCATAGAACATAGAAAATAACCTGCTACAATATTTTTAACTTTTGAGACATCATGATTCAAAAACATACTTTTTTACATGGAATGACCCAATTTCCTAATAACAATAATAATAACAATAATAATAATGATAATAATAATAAGTAATAATAATAATAATACTGGTAATTTAATGACAAGGAAATTGGTGAATAAAATGTGAAATAAAATGATAAAAGGGAGACGAGGGGAAAAATAGAGAAGACAGAAAAGGTAAAGACAAAGGAATATAATACTTAAAAATAAATAGGTGGAAAAGAAGTTGCAGAAGATTATAAAGAAAATGAAGATATAGTTGTTGGCGTTTCAAATAGTTACATAGGCCTAATTTCTGGGAAAAAATAAAATTATTTTTCTAGACCATTAACTATTACGCAAATACTAGGCCTACGGTTTTATAATAATAATAATAATAATAATAATAATGATTTATTTTAGCTGGCAGAGTTAAGGCCGTAAGGCCTTCTCTTCCACTCAACCAGCAAAAAGTGTATATACATATGCATGAACTTACAAAGAATCCAACAATTTGATTTAGATGAGAGTTACATGTATACAAAAGTTATTTACAAATTAAACAACAAAATACTATGAACTATTAATTAAACACTGAAATAAACTGTGTAGCAGAATTAAACTAAAATACATAGAATGTTAATATATTTCAAATAATATTAGGTAATAGAAAGAGATTATTACGAGACAATTAAAATACAGCACAATCAGGATGATGTCTAAAGAAAAAAGTAACAATGTAGTCAGTGATAATTTAAATCAGTATGATTGGAGTGAAATGCTAATAAGGTTATCTTTTAAGCTGTTCTTAAAGGTGTTTATTGTCTTGCAGCCCCTAATACTTTGTGACAAGGAATTCCATTGACGCGAGGTGGATATTGTAAAAGATGATGAATAACAAGATGTTCTATGAAGAGGTATACTTAGCGTGCCACAGATAAGTGATCTGGTATTTACGTCGTGGTTAGAGTATAGATAAGAGAAACGAGACGAAAGGTAATTTGGTGTTGAAGTGTGCAGAATTCGAAAGAGTAAAGACAAAGAGTGTAAAGTTCTACGTTCTTTAAGTCGGAGCCACGAGAGACTTGCGAAGGACGGTGATATGTGAGCATACCGTCGGATGTTGCACACGTATCTGACGCACATATTTAAGCGAGCATTGAAGAACATTCCCGTTACGTAGGATTGCGGCCGAGATAATGCAGCACGAGGGCATTTGCTGAGAAGTCCTGTTGCTCCTGTTCTTGCCTACAGGCGGAATGTGTTGCCCTGAATACCAAGAGATAAGACTCCCGAGTTGCAGTATTAGCATTCTGGGCAATACGCTGCCATTAACAACCGGTATCTCCACACGGACTGCCAGGAAAAGTTCCGTTTAGACTTTCCAGCTTGCTGCGGGTTAAAACATGGACATTCTGTGCATCACAACTGCTACTCGAACATAAATTTACATTCAGAAGATCATAATAGGTTTTTGCAACGTTGACATTGGTGAATATCAGAAAATAAATACCAGAGTAAATAGACAAAGAAAAACAAACAGGCGAGCAGATCAAGGTAGATAAACAGGAAGATAAAGAAAGGAATAGCGAAAAATCAATGACAAGACATAGGCCTACCATAAGATAGGCTATCCAATAAAGGAATAAACAGAAGGATACACAAATTAATATATTACATATATAATTATATATACTTGTATAACGTTGAGCGACTTACAACGAAGGCATGCTCAAAAAAAAAAAAAAAGACCCCTTAAAAATACTGTTTGAGATGAGCGTATGCAATAGAAAAGTTAAAGAAGTTCGTCGTTAATGAGTTAAATAAAATAAAATAAAATAAATTCCTTGAAGTATTATTTTAATAATAGTTATGGAATAATACATTATGCAACGAGCCTATAATGGTAGTAATTAAGACGCGTTTATGAAACGAGCAAGTTTCATACGACTTTTTATGCTCGACCATATTTCTAACTTGAAATTATTCATAAGTATTCATGTTATTCTTATCTGACTGGGGAGCGAAACTGACCCCGTGCAATATCTCCTAAATTATGAGATGTCCGCAGACGCGAAAGTATTGATTTTTTCCGAGGAACAAATGTCACTGACCTTGATATAATCTAGAGAGTAAAATAAACATTAATCTTGATATAGCCTTGAAATTCATTTAGACATCGAAAAACGAGATGACAAATTGAATTTATTTGAATATTATTTACAATTAACCCTAATTATTATAGTAACAGAACTAGTTGTCTTTCGATTGCATATCCGAGAATAATCGATAATTGCGCTTTCATATTGCTACAATGGTATTTTCTGATTGGTGGAACACCTGAACTTTAATGAATAGGTGTACTTTAATGAGGTCCATTGAAGGGCTGCTACCAGGTGTATAGTTACTACATTTCGGCATGGTCGAGCATAAATTATATATATATGCTAAATGTGTAACGTTGAGCGACATATAACGACAGGCATGCTCAAACAAAAAGAACCCCTAAAAATACTGAGATGAGCGTACGCAATAGAAAATTTAAAGAAGTTCGTCGTCAATGAACTAAATTGAATTAAATAAATTCCCTCAAGTATTATTTTATTTCATTGATAGGTTTGGAAGTAAATCTCGAAAAGACAAAGTATATGATTATGTCTCGTGACCAGAATATTGTACGAAATGGAAATATAAAAACTGGAGATTTATATTTTGAAGAGGTGGAGAAGTTCAAATATCTTGGAGCAACAGTAACGAATATAAATGATACTCGGGAGGAAATTAGACATAGAATAAATATGGGAAATGCCTGTTATTATTCGGTTGAGAAGCTTTTATCATCCAGTCTGCTGTCAAAAAATCTGAAAGTTAGAATTTATAAAAGAGTTATATTACCGATTATTCTTTATGGTTGTGAAACTTGGACTCTCACTTTGAGAGAGGAACATAGGTTAAGGGTATTTAAGAATAAGGTTCTTAGGGAAATATTTGGGGTTAAGCGGGATGAAGTTACAGGAGAATGGAAAAAGTTACACAACACAGAACTGCACGCGTTATATTCTCTACCTGACATAATTAGGAACATTAAATCCAGACTTTGAGATGGGCAGGGCATGTAGCACGTATGGGCGAATCCAGTAGAATTCTCTACCACTTATGCTACTTAATATTTTTCTATCCCACAAATAATACCTTTAAGATTATTAATACTATTTATATTCTTTCTATTATATTTATATTATTTAATCATGTAAATTATTTCTCATATATTCCAGTCAAACTATTAACAGAAAAAAAATTAATATAAAATTCATAAATTGAAAATGATAAGTAATCTATTTTGGTTGTAATGTATTAAAGTTTAGTTATTACAGTGAGGGAGAATAGAGCGCTGAAGTCGTGAGAATTTGTCCCTATAGCAGCACGGGTAAACGGCAATGCAATAGTATATTTTATTCGATATTCATGTACGAGTATATACATAACCACGTATACCCAATTATTCCTTGATGAGTGAGTGAGTGAGTGAGTGAGTGAGTGAGTGAGTGAGTGAGTGAGTGAGTGAGTGAGTGAGTGAGTGAGTAATGAAAGGAGATACAATTAATGTAATCGCGCTTCCTTGCGAAGGGAAATTGTGACCGAGAGGAAGCGTCTGTGTGAGCTCCAAGCCTGTTGGTCACTTGTCTCACTCCGATATTCGCGTTTCCATTTTAAGGAACAATAGAGAATTTTTAGAGGGAAAGCCAAAAATAGTGTCTGCGGGAAGTTTCTGACTATTATCTGAAGTCCACACCTGTGGAGTAACGGTCAGCGCCTCTGGCCGTGAAACCAGGTGGCCCGGGTTCGAATCCCGGTCGGGGAAAGTTACCTGGTTGAGGTTTTTTCCGGGATATTCCCTCAACCCAATACGAGAAAATGCTGGGTAACTTTCGGTGCTGGATCCCGGACGCTAAATAACCTAGATGTTGATAAAGCGTCGTAAAATAATCCAATACAATAAAAAAAAATCATCTGAAAGTATTCAAAATTAATAAAAAACTTAGTAAAACTTACAGCAGAGTCCGTATAGGCCAGTTTCTATCTGATGCTTTTCCAATTCACTGCGGGCTAAAGCAGGGAGATGCACTATCACCTTTACTTTTTAACTTCGCTCTAGAATATGCCATTAGGAAAGTTCAGGATAATAGACAGGGTTTGGAGTTGAACGGGTTACATCAGCTTCTTGCCTATGCGGATGATATGAATATGATAGGAGAAAATCTACAAATGATTAGGGAAAACGCGGAAATTCTAGTTGAAGCAAGAAAGCGATAGGGTTGGAAGTAAATCCCGAAAAGACTAAGTATATGATTATGTCTCGTGACCAGAATATTGTACGAAATGGAACTATAAAAATTGGAGATTTGTCCTTCAAAGAAGTGGAAAAATTCAAATATCTTGGAGCAACAGTAACAAATATAAATGACACTCGGGAGAAAAATAAATGCAGAATAAATATGGGAAATGCCTGTTATTAATCGGTTGAGAAGCTTTAGTGATCTAGTCGTCTGTCAAAAAATCTGAAAGTTAGAATTTATAAAACAGTTATATTACCGGTTGTTCTGTATGGTTGTGAAACTTGGACTCTCACTTTGAGAGAGGAACAGAGTTTAAGGGTGTTTGAGAATAAGGTTCTTAGGAAAATATTTGGGGCTAAGAGGGATGAAGTTACAGGAGAATGGAGAAAGTTACACAACGCAGAGCTGCACGCATTCTATACTTCACCTGACATAATTAGGAACATAAAATCCAGACGTTTGAGATGGGCAGGACATGTAGCACGTATGGGCGAATCCAGAAATGCATATAGATTGTTAGTTGGGAGGCCGGAGGGAAAAAGACCTTGGGGGAGGCCGAGACTAGGTGGGAAGATAATATTAAAATGGATTTGAGGGAGGTGGGATATGATGGTAGAGATTGGATTAATCCTGCTCAGGATAGGGACCAATGGCGGGCTTATGTGAGGGCGGCAATGAACCTCCGGGTTCCTTAAAAGCCAGTAAGTAAGTAAGTAAGTAAGCAAGCAAGTAAGTAAGTAAGTAAGTAAGTAAGTAAGTAAGTAATTCAATTTTCTACGTAACATCGCACAATAACTTCAAACATACTATTTAACATATTCGAGTTTATTTGTGATTCTAACTGTATGAATTACTACCAAAAAAATTCTGTTGTCTAATAAAGCCGGTGAGTGCATCAAATACGAAACGATAATCTCTCCTTTTTTTTTTAGAACATTTCACGTAATATCCACTCTTTGCCGACTAAAGTGGTTTTGACATTCATATTTTTAAATCCTACATTTCGCTTTTTTTCTATGGGATAAGCTTATGAAGCTACAAAAGCATTTTCGTGTTATCTATTTCTGAATCCTTTGCTCTATAAATACTAACCAATACAGACTGAGGGGATCGTAACAATTCCATACAGGAGAGGTTCGAAACTTTACGATTCAAAATGGATTCCCCCCCCCCCAATTCATGCATCGTCCCCAAAAGATTAATGTCCAATTAATAATGAAATGCTGTTGATTACAAAAAGGGAGGATATGGGGCTGGGGAGGCAGAGAATTTGATTGTAACTATGACAGTAATTGATGTCATGCACGGTTACGTGTCCATTCTTTATTTGCATTGTAATCAGGCATCGTTACCGCACGGATATCATTTCCGACATGGGCCGCTCACATCCAGTTGCCTGGACTACATCATCTGCCAGAATGCGATCGCGATGCCGTACAGACTGAATGACGCACGGTTTTAGAATTCTGTTTGTGAATTTACCTTGGAAAGTCATCTCTCTCGTAACGCGTCGTGATCAACCACAGTGTTTAACCTGTCTGTAGACAAGAAATACGAGTATAAAATACTTATTAATGGAGAAAAATTCGTTCCGGCACCGGGAATCGAAACCAAAACCCTCAGCTTGGCGCGCTGAGTGCTCTTACCATCTGAGCTATGCCGAGACCCGCTCTACCGTGCAGGCCGAACTCTCCTCCTTTGTATCGGCAATGCCTACTACCTGCATTTTAGACAGAGTGATTCACGACGAAAGGTATAGTAGCCTCGTTTAATTATTAGGCAGCGGCATTCCTTTTAAGATTTGTAGGTCTTTATTGCATGCACCGATAATAAAATGAAAATGCGACGTTGTCACGTCTTGTTTGTTGCTGCTATATATTAATATAACATGGAACAAGACACATTGCTAAAATTTGCAACTCTGGTTTATATATATAGTAGCCTCGTTTAATTATTAGGCAGCGGCATTCCTTTTAAGATTTGTAGGTATTTATTGCATGCACCGATAATAAAATGAAAATGCGACGTTGTCACGTCTTGTTTGTTGCTGCTATATATTAATATAACATGGAACAAGACACATTGCTAAAATTTGCAACTCTGGTTTATATATATAGTAGCCTCGTTTAATTATTAGGCAGCGGCATTCCTTTTAAGATTTGTAGGTATTTATTGCATGCACCGATAATAAAATGAAAATGCGACGTTGTCACGTCTTGTTTGTTGCTGCTATATATTAATATAACATGGAACAAGACACACTGCTAAAATTTGCAACTCTGGTTTATATATATAGTAGCCTCGTTTAATTATTAGGCAGCGGCATTCCTTTTAAGATTTGTAGGTCTTTATTGCATGCACTGATAATAAAATGAAAATGCGACGTTGTCACGTCTTGTTTGTTGCTGCTATATATTACTATAGCATGGAACAAGACACACTGCTAAAATTTGCAACTCTGGTTTATATATACACTCCGCGTGAAGTATTGGAGCGGCCTTCAAAAGACTTGACGACAATGGACAGCGCGACATAATTAAAATTATTGAAACTACAAAGCTTCCGTCCATACACTCCGCGTGGAATATTGGAGCGGCCTTCAAAAGACTTGACTACAATGGACAGCGCGACATAATTAAAATTATTGAAAGTATAATGCTTCCGTCCTCTTTGAACGTGGCTACTTTTTTTTTTTTATTTAGGATGTGAATTCTGAAGTCATTCTGAGTCTAAAAGTTCATATGAATATAGGTCCGTTTTCGAACGGTTACGGAGATATGACTCTTTGATTTCATAAAAACTTCTGAGATTCCATTGTACTAACTCGCATTTAGAGAGAGATAACGGACAAATTTAAAGTTTGTATTCACGTATGCATACATACCTAATATTCTAGACATCGGGGTTGATGTTTTCGCACATTTTTCTGCTTCAATACACTGTTGTGCTCAGGCGTGAATCGTGCTCGTCTCTCGGGAGAGTTGCTCGTGGCTGTTCTTTATGCAGCGTGCAGCATCCAAAATACGGTCGATTAGCGCCTCCCTCGTTTCCACCTTCCTTTGCTATACCAAGTCTTTCATCCAACCTCATAAATATTCTTCGATAAGGTACCCTTCTATTCGGAAAGCGTAGTTCATATTCAGCGACGGCACGCAAGGAACTTCCATGGCACAAACCATAAACATACAGAATATCGGCGTATTCAGTAGTCGAAAATTTATGAGGCATCTTGAAAAACAGAACTTAACACTTCCGATAACTGTACCTGTATAACTACTGTACTGTAGGTAGCTGACTGAACTGCTGTGAACCGATAAGTGATAGCGTATTTTTGTGTTATGTGCTGGCTCTGTGTCATTACATCAGACAAGGGCAGGCGATTGGACATTTGTAATACCCCACCACCCGGTATGTGAGATGAACTTCTCTTATCTACACCGCTCACAATGCAGATTCCAATGTTACGTCATTCACTGCGACCGGTGACCTTGTCTCACGCCTCACATCATCAGCATATGGTAACGTTTGATTCACATTGGGGCGAGAGGTTCTACCAAAAAAATGTATCTGGCTCTGTCATCGTTCGAAAAAGGACCTATGTTCATATGAACTTTTTCACTCAAAATGGCCTAAGATATCGTATCCTAAAGTTTCGACCGTTCCTCGTGAATCACCCTGTATATGCAGGAACGCATATTTTAATGACTTCACAGTCATTTCAACAACAGTTACAGATAACTTAACATATATGGGAGAGATGCAATTGGACTGCTGCCAACAATCGCCGAAAAATATCTAGAAAAAATAAATTTAATATGTGTATGTAGTATTTGTAGACGTGGAAAAGACTTTTGACAGAGTGGATTGAATAAATTTACGGAGATCTTGAGGAAAGTTGTATGGATTGGTAAGAGAGGAGACTGTTACGTAATGTTTATAGGAAACGAGTCAAAATCAGGATAAGAGAGGAGGATTTAGTGAAGAACTGTTTTCGCAACGAAATATATGAGGAAGGCGAATGGATTGAAGATTTTACGGAGACAGTTTTGCCAAGAAATGTAACGAGTTCAGGACTATCAGGCTGATATCATACTCGGTGAAGATTCTCCTGCCAATACTGAATCGACGTTTATATTATAAAATGGAAGGACAATCGGAAGAAGAGCAGTTTGGCTTCAAGAAGGAAAAGGGTACGAGATATGCAATTGGACTGTTATGGACAATCGGCGAAAGATACATAGAGAAGAATAAAGAAGTGTATGTTTTTGTGAACCTACAAAAGCCATCTGATGGAGTGAATTATTGGAATAAACTGATGGGGATTCTGAAGGAAACTAGATTTAATTGAAAAGAGAGAAGCCTGTTTTGTAACCTTCATATGAAACAACGAGTCAAGGTCAGGATAGGACAAGAAATGTGTGAAGGAAGTGAAACAGGAAGAGGAAAGCGACAAGGATGCCCTTTATCACCTATCCTGTTCAAAATCTACTTGAAGGATTTGGTGAAGAACTGTTTTCAGAAATTGGGAGGAGTGATAGTAGGAGGAAAAAAGAATAAAGTGCATAAGATTTGCTGATGATATGGCGCTGTTAGCAGATGAGGAGACGATACTAAGAGATATGCTACTGGAGCTAAATGACAGCTGTGAGCAGTATGGAATGAAGATAAATACAAACAAGACGAAGACTATGATTGTCGGAAGAAAAATGAAGAAGGTAAATTTGCGAATTCGAATTGAGGCAGTACAGCAAGTGGACAGCTTCAAATACTTGGGGTGTACTATAAGCAGTAACACGAGCTGCTGCCAGGAAGTCAAAAGGAGGATAGCAATGGCATAGGAAGCTTTTAATAGAAAAAGGACCATCTTCTGTGGATGTCTGAAAAAATAACTAAAGAAGAAACTAGTAAAGTACTTTGTGTGGAGTGTGACATTGTATGGGGCAGAAATATGGACATTACGATGAAATGAAGAGAAACGACTGGAAGCATTTGAAATGTGGATATGGGTAAGAATGAAAAGTGTGAAATAGAATAAGAAATGAAGCTGTGTTGGAAAGAGTGGATGAAGAAAGAATAATGTTGAAACTTATCGGGAGGAGAAAAATAAATTGGCTAGGTCACTAACCAAGAAGAAATTGCCTACTGAAGGATTCACTGAAAGGAATGGTGAACGGGTAGAAAATTCGGGACAAAAAGTATCAGATGATAGACATTAAGATATACAATTCGTATACGGAGAATAGGATGAAAAAGGTAGAATGGGGGAAAACTGGAGAATGCTGGATTTGCAGTGAAGGACCTGCCCTTAATATTTGTTCCGAGATTGTCCCTAAGATTCCTCCATATTTTCAATTACAAGTATCATTAAGCTTTTCATTCTCAGTGAAAAATAGTACATTATGCAACAAGCGCAAGTGAGTTTCATAATTTTCATACGAGCGTCTTAATTACCATTATAGTCACGTTTCATACGACTTTTTATGCTCGATCATATTTATTTTTTCCGACAATTGGTGAAATGAATTTTCGGGAACGTACTTTGTGAAAGGCTGAAAGATGACGGTGAATTGATGTTAATTTGTGTGTTGTTTTTTTCGACTGAGTTTAATATTTTAATGTGTAACACTTTTATTAAGCCGCCAATGCTTATCTACTATAATAGTTATAAGATTTTTACATGAACGTTTTCGATACCATTTTTTGTATCATCTTCAGATGCATTATAATTAAAATTAACAATTAAAATTTGTAAATGATTGAAAACCTAGCCATTGGTGTGTGTGTTCTGTGAACTTCTTTTCGTGATTAAGTGTGTGATACATTAATGGACGTCGCTTGTACTTGTGTGTCTACTAGTAATTAGTGCTAATAGTAATACTAAGCTTACTTAATATTAATCAATTTCCAAAATGCAATATAAAACTTATAGTATAACACCAATATAAAAACTTTTATAAAAGAACACTTGTTTGGTCGTTTTTGTTGTTCTGTCTTTGAGTTCTGTTGTGTCTTGCCTTTTAATGGGGCGATAACTGTTCTCTCTTTGTTTTTATATAAACTTCATAATACTAAAATGCTGAATCGTTGTGTAAGAAGCAATTTGTAGAGCATTTGTTTTAATCACTTGGTTTTTTACGAAGTGAACTGGGGTAGCTTACGAATTATTAATTTCACTTTTGCACTGTGTGTTGTTGTTGTTGTTGTTGTTGTTGTTGTTGTATAAAACCTTATCTACTTTTTACTTGTCACGTAACCACATGTTAACATTACCATTTTGGAGTTCACTTTTGTCCATTATTCCCTATGCAAATTCGATCGTCTAACAGGTTGAGTTACAGTATGGTTTGATGTCGAGCTCCGTATTGAAACAAAGCCAGTGCTTCTAATTCAGCTGTTTTGCGTGTTGTGTATTTGTCTGTTGCGTGGCTGAGCTGGAATCTATTATATCTATTATAGTAGATAAGCATTGGCGGCTTAATAAAAGTGTTACACATTAAATTATAGCAGCTTATCGGTAACAAAACAAAAATGAAATTGAGTTTAATATTATCTAATCTCGCGCTAGTTGTCTTTCGATTGCATATCCGAGAATAATCGATACTTGCGCTTTCATATTGCTACAATGGTATTTTCTGATTGGTGGAACACCTGAACTTTAATGAATAGGTGTACTTTAATGAGGTCCATTAAAGGGCTGCTACCATGTGTATAATTACTACATTTCGGCATGGTCGAGCATAAATTATTTTGACGGCCAAAGCATCACAGAACGATGTATTGAAAGTTTTGAGTGTAATCTGCAATGTGAGAAATATCTTACAGTTTTGAGCACCATCTGTTGTTCTTTGTTATTTATATCATACAGTATAGTTTAGTATACAATAGAACATGCATACTCACAGTGTCAACATGGAGTCCAAGTCATAACAGTTGCTATGGAGACGAGGGATTGTACTTTCAAATAATTCGCATTCATCCTATATAATGGATGCGAGTTGGATACAGGAACAGAGCAGACTGTCAGGGTGACAAATTAAACGCAGAAATACCCAGAGCCAAAGCCGCGATAAGCTGATCTGACAGCTTTTTGATTCTACACTATTGACACTGTGTATTTGTGGGACATTTTATAGTGTGAAAGCGAGATTTTGTTTCATTTTTGCTGCTTTAATTTGAATATTTTCGAATTCCCCTATCACAGTGCTGTGTGAAATGTGATTTGATAATACCTATATAAATGCAACAGGAACTTTTCTCCTTTCAAAATGAAACATCCAAACTTCGTAAATACAGTAATGGTGTTATTATTGAAAGATTTTGTTGCGTAGCAACAAGAAAGTTAAATTCTGTTAGCTTCTTCTTCTTCTTCTTCTTCTTCTTCTTACTTCTAATTACGCTCACAGTCTGTTCTACACTGTCTACCAAAAAGTAATTGGGCACTGTTTTTGCCCCTTTAGAACCTCGTAGTACCACCTCTTGTTGCTATAACAGGATCCACCCTGTCAGGCATGCTCTCCACTAGTTTGTGTAGGATGTCCACTGGAATGCGTCGCCATTCTTCTTGCAAAATGGCACTCAGTTGGACAATGGAAGTTGGCCGCACCTCCGGAGACCTCTATCGCCGATCAATTCGTCCCAAAGGTGCTCAATGGGATTGAGATTAGGCCAGTCCAACCGGTGGACATTATTGTCTGCATACCACTGCATAGTAGTCGCTGAAACATGGGGCCAACTTCCATTATATAATTATGTTTAGCTATAATTTTATATTATATTTTCTTGATATATTCTTCAATAGACATTAATGAAATCATTAATATTCAAAATTAAGCAAAAATAAAGTTTCCCCGTCAGATAATAGATATATAAATAATGGGCTCGTCCGGGATTTGAACCCGGGACCTCCCGCACCCTAAGCGAGAATCATACCCCTAGACCAACGAGCCACCGTAGAACTAAGCGATTATTGCTATGTATATTTGCAGAAATATAACTTTCTGCATCAGTGAACTGTGAAACGCTTTGTCCTCGCTATTACCAACCTAAACAAAATGAATTGTTGATTCCAAAGTATCATAAACGAATTATTGTATGAAGGAACAATTACTAAAGTGATTGAATAGACCAATAAAAAACGAGGAATCAAATGAAAAACGAGTCAACATTAATGAAAAACGAGGAAACAAAATAAAGAAGGAGCAGGAAAGAAGATGAAGAAGGAGCAGGAAACAAATGAAACAGGAGGAAACATATGATAGAAGAGGAAAGAAATGAAAGAGGAAAAAATAAATTACAAAGGAGGAAAGAAATGAAAGAGGAGAAAATAAATTAAAAGGGAGGAAACAAATGAAAGAGGAGGAAACAAATGAAAGAGTAGGAAACAAATGATAGAACAGGAAACAAATGACAGAGGAGAAAACAATTGACAGAGGAGGAAACAATTGATAGAGGAGGAAACAAATGACAGAGGAGAAAACAATTTAAAAGTGGAAACAAATGATAGAGAAGGAAACAAATGAAAGTTTTGGAAACAAATGAAAGTTTTGGAAACAAATGATACAGGAGAAACAAATGGAAGAAGGAAATAAATAAAACAGGAGGAAATACATCAAAGAAGACGAAACAAAACAAAGACGAGGAAAGAAATTAATGAAGAGAAAACAAATGAGGGAGGAGAAAGACAAATAAGAAATGGGGTGGAAAGCCAATGACAGCTATATCAGCATCGAAAAATTGTACTGCCCCCCAAGATTCCATCCCAGTTTATTTTTACTATAGCCGAAGATTATACATGAATTAAGAGGAAGATTGAGAGTTCTGGTGGAATGATAGAGGAAAACGAGAGCACCCTCCCCCCCAAAAAAACAACACACTGAGACATCTGCTTTGTACACCAAAAATTCCATCAAGACCTGGTCGAGGATAAGCTGCAGCGTGTGCACAATATGTGTGTCAGATTCATCAGTAATGCTCACAAATTTGACCACATTACACCCTCGTTCAAATCTTTATCCTGGCTGCAAATTAGTAACCGTAGAACACTTCATTCGCTCTCTCTTCTGTTTCGAGTTCTCCACACTTCTACTCCAAATTACCTTCGTTCCCGGTTTAACTACTTATTCTCCAGTCACAATCTAAACACCAGGTCACAGGAGAGCCAAATCCTAGCAATTCCTACCCATAGAACATCCCACTATTCATCCTCTTTTACTGTATCAGTTCCCCGTGAATGGAATTCTCTACCTCTAAAGATTAGGGGCTGCCAGACAATAACCACTTTCAAGAAAAGGCTAAACGATTTCTTACGGGCGCAGTCAAATTGAAATTATACTTGTGATCGAGCTTAATAATTTAATTTAGATGATTTATCCTTGGAAGAGGTGGAAAAATTCAAATATCTTGGAGCAACAGTAACAAATATAAATGACACTCGGGAGGAAATTAAACGCAGAATAAATATGGGAAATGCGTGTTATTATTCGGTTGAGAAGCTCTTATCTTCCAGTCCAAAAATCTGAAAGTTAGAATTTATAAAACAGTTATATTACCGGTTGTTCTGTATGGTTGTGAAACTTGGACTCTGACTTTGAGAGAGGAACATAAGTTGTGTTTGAGAATAAGGTGCTTAGGAAAATATTTGTGGCTAAGCGGGATTAAGTTACAGGAGAATGGAGAAAGTTACACAACACAGAACTGCACGCATTGTATTCTTCACCTGACATAATTAGGAACATTAAATCCAGACGTTTGAGATGGGCAGGGCATTTGGCACGTATGGGCGAATCCAGAAATGCATATAGTGTGTTAGTTGGGAGACCGGAGGGAAAAAGACCTTTAGGAAGGCCGAGACGTAGATGGGAGGATAATATTAAAATGGATTTGAGGGAGGTGGGATATGATGATAGAGACTGGATTAATCTTGCACAGGATAGGGACCGCTGGCGGGCTTATGTGAGGGCGGCAATGAACCTTCGGGTTCCTTAAAAGCCATTTGTAAGTAAGTATGACTATTATTATTATTATTATTATTATTATTATTATTATTATTATTATTATTATTATTATTATTATTATTATTTTATTGGTGTTGAGAAGACGAAAAGAATTGTCATTGTATTATATTATGTATTATATTGTCTTGTATTTGTAGTATTGTATTGCTTTGAATTGTATTGTATTGTATTGCATTGTATTAATTATGTTATCTTCATAGCATAGCATAGTTCATGTTATCTTCATAGTAATTTTTTATCATACTGGTTGAGTGGAAGAGAAGGCCGAATGGCCTTAACTCTGCCAGTTAAAATAAACCATTATTATTATTATTATTATTATTATTATTATTATTATTATATTGATATTACTTCCTGAACTTCAAATAAAACACTTCGTGCCACAAAATTCTACAATGCACGCCAATGATGCGGTGAGCTTGGATGTGACAGACGAACTGTGGACTCACCTTGCCAGCGCCAGCGGGATAAGAGCACGCTCGTACGGGTCGAACTAGCCTTACCCCATCTTATTGACTTTTAAAAGCTGCAGCACATTCTTTCAATTGTGTAGTAAGGACGTTTCAATGTCCCGAGGTTCCCTATTTCTAAGCATTCTGATACTTACTGAGAACATCGTTTTGAAGTTTGTTAGTAGGGTTCGGAACCACCCTGTATATACATATTTTTTAAGGATTGTAAGTGTAAAATCAATTATTTTAATGCATAAAATGCTTCACGTTATTAAATTATTCGGGCGAACATTGCAATCCCTTCAAAGTGTTTTGAAACTGTGCAAAAAGTGTAATGTGATGGATTTCAATATTGAAATAAGCATCAAAGCTTTTTTTTAAAACTGTTCCTTTTTTGCAGATTATACAATTTTAATCGCTAATTGAGAGGGAAATCTACGCGTGGAAATATTTGCTTTAGTAAATTTATAAAAATGATATCAAATGGAGATGTCACTCAAAAAAATAATAATATAATGCCACATATGAGATAGATTTTTAATATGAAATCACAATATATGGTAAGCAACAAATATCTGATAACAATAATCAATATACATTATGAACTATTCTTTGCGCTGATGACAAACTTATGGAAAATTCTGAAGACAAATTACAAATCGTGGTCCACAAATTAAATGATATACTGTAGTACCACAATTCAATATGAACATTTCGAGCGCCAAAACGAAAGTAATGAATTCACTGGTATACACAATTTTTGCTGAATGAAAACTGATAATATTTTCTGATTCCTTACTACATGGAAGCTCTCAAACCCAGTGTTGACTCGTGATATTTTTTTGTATGTAGGATATGAGATTAACGAATGATGACGAAGGCAAACTAATAATAATATTATTATATTAATAATAATAATAATAATAATTAATAATATATTATTATTATTATTATTATTATTATTATTATTATTATTATAAACAGAGCATGCAAAATAAATACAAGTAGGCCTATGTTAGTCTATGACTCACAATTCTGGAACTGGCAATTTATTAGTAGTGAAGTTCGATTCTTCTCCCCATTTTAGTTGCGAAGATGCGTTCTAAGCCATTGTACTGCCCGATATTTACCGATGCTCCGTCGTACGTTTGCGCATTTAATTTCTTGCTACAGTTAAATTCTTATAAATGATCAAATACAACTTCAGATATTCTTTCAGCTCTCCTGTCATCTGAAAGTCCTGTTAATTCTTGTATTTATTATAGCTTATTTTATTTATTTTTTTGCAATTTTCTTTTTTATATTATATCATTTTAAATTATTTATTATTTCGTTTATTCTATTCTTTTAACATGACCAATGAACTGCATTTAAGGAGGCTATAAGGGTACTTGAAAATTCTTATTGTAGTCTCTAACAGTGTCTCCACCACCCAGAAAGAAGGGTCGCAGTATTAGGATACGCGGTCATATCCTCAAACGCGGTTAAACTCAAGTCAGTCTTAGTTTTGTTTCATCGGGCTACAGTTTTTAAAAAATGATGTTATAGAAAATAATAGTTTTAATTTTTGTTCGTTGAGCAAATACATAAAATAAATGTTCTGAGAGATTTAAACATAATAAAAATGATTCACAATTTTCTCTTAAATTCCGTCCCACCCCTGGGTTCCCTGTTTTCACCTCGTTTCCGCACGTAATCGACAGATTACCGACCTGAGCCCAGCATCTTGCTTTTATTACTTCTAGGTCGCTTCACCATGTTCTCAGTAACAAAAGAAAGAGTTGGAATATTCTCCCTGTAAACGATGATTTCTAAGAAATATCTTAGTTTTGTTAATGACCTGACTGTAGTCAGTCGAGTTTTGATCTATTGAATTCCAATGTAGGCGTGACATGTGGAACGTAAATGGAGTTCGGAATATGCATTTTATAGCTTTCGCGTATTAAATATTACAGTACCTAGTTGACTGGTTTCAGCCTGTTATGAGCCATCTTCAGAAATGGTTGGTGATGGCCTTGGAACCTTTTGTCTTTCCTGTGGGGGTGTGTTTGTGTAGTGTAATGTGGAGTCGAAGAGTGTGTATGTTCTCAAAAAGAATTGTGTATCGAGAATTTCATTTGGATATGTTTATGTGTGTCTGTATACAGTGAACTCTCCTAAGTCTGATGAAAGAGTGATGGGACGGAGAAAAATTCTCTCCAGCGCCGGGATTTGAACCTGGGTTTTCAGCTCTACGTGCTGACGCTTTATCCACTAAGCCACAACGGATTCCACCCCGGCGTCGGACAGAATCGTTTCATCGTATGATGACGCAGAATATCTGCATGAAATATCATATGTACTTCGGTACATTAAAATAATATATATGATATGCGTAAATCACTTCGTGATTTAAGACGGCGCTTATTCCGTCGGATCCCGGCCAATTAGTCGCTCATTACGAGTGCACCTCAGCACATGTGTGGACTTCGGTCCTAGGTTCATAGATATCTATGACGAAGTGCAGAGGGCGGCCACTAGAGGGAACCCAAGAGTTGGAACTTAAAACTGAAACGATTCTGTCCGACGCCGGGATGGAATCCGGTGTGGCTTAGTGGATAAAGCGTCAGCACGTAGAGCTGAAAACCCGGGTTCAAATCCCGGCGCCACAGAGAATTTTTCTCCGTTCCATTACTCTTTCATCGTATGATGACGCAGAATATCTGCATGGAAATATCATATGTACTTCGTTACATTAAAATAATATATCTCCTAAGTTCAACAAAACAGAATTGAAAGTTCAGTCCAATAAGGATAGTGGGCGTGGCAGGTGAAATGAATACAAATTATTATTGGTTATCCATCAACGAATACGGTACTGTACTTGCATTTCCTGCTCGCCCCGAGACTTGTGTATGCGCTTCTAGTACCACAGTGAGTTTCGACAGTTCCGTCTCACAAGCGGCACAATTCTCAAATAGAAAAAGAAGAGTTCATTAATTTAAAATCAGTGATTAAATATGGATGTCCTAGTCAATAAAATATTCAGTTTTCCTTTAACAAAAGTATCACCACAAGACACAGAACCAATTCCTATTCAAATGGCAAACCCATTTCTTAGTGCCCGTATAGGGGCGTGTCTAATTCTCCTACGTAAGCAGTCGAATTATAGGATGTCGAACTTGATTTCTGTCGAACTTAAGAGCTTCCACTGTATATTTATGTACATACCTTTCAAAGTTATTAACATTTCTGTAAAAATATTTTAATAAAATAAAATAATACATTTGTTTAATGTTGAAAAGTTTGAAATGTTTAAACAACAATTCAGTTCGGTAATCTTTCCGCTTTTTAAACAAATGTTTAATACTTTTTTCTGTAGTAAAATTAACGGATAAAGGTTGTATTTATAAGTTCCACCTTTTGCTTTTCTTTTATCCTTTTCTTTTTTAATATGAAAGACGGTACCCTAAATAGTTAAATGTGTTCACTTTTTCTGGAATTCTGTTTTCTATACAGATTTTACTTCTTATTGGATATTTACTTTTAAACGCCATAAAAGGTAAATATACAATAAGAAAAACTAGTAAGATAGATAGTAGTAATAATAATAATAATAATAATAATAATAATAATAATAATAATAATAATAATAATCCATCATCGTCATAATCATTAGTATAATTGTAATTTCTACTGAAAACTTCGGCACTTATTCGAACCTACGAAGCACATTTCACCAAAACGTGGCTTCGTCATCTCACTGTTGTTTCACTTAGGCAGGGATGAAATCTTCCAAAGTAAAAATTTATCACTTGGATTACTGAATTGCTGACGTCATCGGGACAGATTTTATGACGTCAAAGGAGTCCGTAATGAACAAAACTCGGAAGATAAATGTCAGATATATGACAAAGGTCAACGAGCATGGGATCTGAACCACGATGAGAACTGATTGTGACGTACAAAATTAATAATATGTGCTATGATTAGCGCGAGACGAGAAGAGCTCTTGGAAAGATGGAACAGTTGCAATTTCATTCTCTCTCTCTCTCATTGTAAGATAATTATTGCGTCACACATAGAAGCTGTGAAATGAGTTGTATAGTTTATGCAATAAACAGTTTAAAATATTTTATTCCTTTTAGAGAACACATGACACAAAAACCCATTTGAAAAGAATATTAAATGGGCAGCTATTTTACATCAATTTATATAATAGTATACTGCGATACAAGTGTGGGAAGTGCATTATAAGAGAATCCAGGAAAAGTTTGAAGAAACGAGCGAAGACTTTCTTTTATGTACTTCACATGTATGTATTATTCACTACTTTTTAGACGATCGTTAATTTAAATTAATTTATTAATTAACCTCTTCCCTTACTATATATTTTACGAATTTTGTGTAAAGAAGACTCATATTTTTTTTATATTTTTGTATAGAGGTCATTTAATATTACAGAATCACTGTACATCACTAATTTTCTTATACACCTAAAAATCACTATGAAATAGACATACATTCATACCTGAATTATTATCCCGAGTTATCTCGTGCACCTTGATTCCAGCTCTGGTAGTTGTCCCACTTTGATTTTCTCCCGAACTATTTACCAACTTATGTTTTTTTTATGAATTAATTTATGAGGTACAATACCAGTGCTGTTATCAAGGCGTTAAATGTTGCTTGTCGTGTGATAGACTCGAAAGCAGGGGATTACGCACAGTGGCACATTGCATTCCGGACAGTAGTATCTGCTCTTGTGTCGAATTTGTTTGTATTTTGAGTCTCTCGCAATACTGCACATGAAATCCCGTCTGGTTGGATTGTTATTCTTCAGAGTTCGTGGAATAACTTCTGGAAAATGTCTACCTGTAAGCCGAAGTGGGTTGGGCGATTTTCCTGGCCATCCTGCCTTGAGTGATAGGAAATTTGGGGTGTATTGTTCGAAAATGTTACGAATTACCACCATTCGATAGTCAAAGCGTGTCTACCTGCCTTCAGATATCGTATACCAAACGTAGGAATCCCACCACCAGATGTAGTAATATCACTAACGTCTGTAGCCATCTAGTCAGGAAAAGATTAATGAAATGACGGAAACGTATATATTCGGGATAATAATCCTTAGCAGCAAAAATGGGACTCACACGAATTAACTCGGGTTAATAAATTTTGACGGAAGTTTGTAACCCGAGTCAGGGAAGTGGTTAATAAGTTTTCAATGTTTTACTGATTTTAGATAAAGAGCGATTTTGTTTCTTATGGATTTATATTTTAATGGGGCTTTGGATTTTGTTGCTATGATAGTACCATTGTTACGTACAACCAAATATTCATTTTTGTGTTTTGTCCTTTTGCGTAAGTTGTAATTTTATGTCAGTTTTGATATTAATCGTAAAATTTATGGCAGAAATGATTGTAGATAACGATTATGCTGGTACGATGCAATGTAGAGATATAGGAGAGGCGTGGAAAATACCGGAGAAGTCGAAACGAAGGTATGAAGGAGCATAGACAAATGTATGATATTATTTTCAGCAAGGCGTGCGGGAAAATTTCATAACAGTATTGTTTTTTCTTTGTTGCTACAGTTAAAGGGAATCGTGTTGGAATTTGAAGTTCCGTACCATGACAACAGTAATGGTAAGAACAAAAACCGCACGACCTTCCAAGGTTAAAAGCAACAAGTTTTTATAAAATTTAACAACGTGATCATACAACTATTTCATTGATTTAGGTATCATTATAGAATTGAATTAATGATCACTGTACAATTACTGACCATAGCATTTCTCAATATCGTATTGTTTTCCTAGTTGGCAATACTGCCTCCTAATAGAACATATAAACAAATTTGAATAATTTCAAGGGAAAAATTGTTCCGGGGCCGGGTATCGATCCCGGGACCTCTGGTTGAACGTACCAGCGCTCTGCCAACTGAGCTACCCGGGAACTCCACCCGACACCGTCTCAACTTTTCCCTTTGTATCCACACAACTCGCGTGGGCTGACGAAACGCCAGAGACCCACATCGAGTGCACACAAACTCTGTGTGACTTGGAATGTGGTTTTTCAGTTAACGTACACAGTGACGTATAAACAAATTTGTTCATTGTTAAGGCGAAATGGCTGCTATAGAGAACAGAAAAGCTTGACTTTCATGTGAATCAGTCTGTTATTAATGTGCAACGGCATTACCGAACAAAATTTGGTGCAGATCCACCCAGTGGGCCTACAATCCGTAAATGGTACACTGATTTTAAGGGGTTAGGTACAGCTTACACCAGTAAAATTTTGGAAATATTCAAAATTTTTCCCCCCCATTAGTGTATCATATACAATAATTAAAATTAGTATGTGTAAAACACTGTCCTGCTATATGAAAAAAAAGTTTTAAAATTTAAAAACATTATTTACTTCTTTCCCCCCCCCCCAAATTCAGTTCACTGTGCAGTAATGAAGCTTTTCCCTCATACCTCAAAAACTAACCAACATTCTGTGGTGAAATTTTTTGTGTGTATTTATGCATGTAATATCTAAAGTATGATGGAAGATCAGTTCTCTACCTTTGATAGATTGCCTGATGAAAAATAAATTAATTTTACAAAATGATCAAATATCAGTATTTTCTTCTAACACAAAATAAAAAAAAATATTATTTATTAAGGAATGTAGTTGAAAGAGCATGGTGTTGTAAACATGAGTTTCAGCAATAAAATAAAAGAGAGAGAACATGAAAAAGTTAACAAGTTTATGAGTTATGAGGGAAACGCTTCATCACTGCACAGTGAACTGCCAACATTTTGAATTTAAAAAAAAAAAAAAATTAAATCGTGAAAATATTTTTTTCATATAGCAGAAGGACAGTGTTTTACACATACCAATTTCCATTATTGTACAAGATACGGTAATAGAGGGAAAAAATGTTGAATATTTCCAAAAATGTTACTGCTGTAAGCTGTGCCTGACTACTTAAGGCAGACATGTCAATTGATATCCACAGGAGCAAGCGCGCGCTTTAGAGCCCAGGAGAGCCTGAGCGCTTTACAGCGGAAAGGAAAGAGACAGACGAAAGAGGTGGTATATGCCGCTTGGTCAAGCTATATTCAGAGATGGCCAGCACTGATTCAATAGATAAAGGGAAGAGAACTTATTAAAACTGTATCCATGTTAATTTTTAGATTTTCCTGAGAAGTATAAGTGCATTATAAGAATGTAAGTTTTAATTTTAATGCTCATTTTTCACAAGTTTGATTTTTTTATTCAAAAGAAATATTTTCTCAACTCTTCGTATAGAAAAGTGAAATTTTCAGGTATAGGCCTATTTATTTAGTAGCCGTACAGAATGTTTTCGTAAATCTAATATAACGTATTTACGTATTACTGGAGATAGTGTATTGAAAATTTTGAAAATATTCGCATGGAAATTGTTTGTAAGGAAATTAATTAACAAAGCAACTACTGTTACATCATAAGCAAAAGATACGTGCCCATGTGTTGTAAAAATGTCAGCTCTATAGCTTCAGCAGATTTCGAGAAAATAATTTAATATTCTGATTAAGCTTATAGGAAGTTGCTCACAAATATCACCTTAAAAGCATAATGCGATAAGAGTTTTGTTATGTAATATTAGTTACACTTAAAACAGATACAGTACCTAGGTAACTTTGCTTTGTATTGTAATATTGTTTTGATTAGTTTATTGATTACTTTTGTAAGGCTAAAGATACCATCAATATAAATTCCAACTTATCATGTCATACTCAATCTCTTTCTTTGGAATATCGCTTTCTTTATGAATGATGTGTTTCATCCACTTAATACAGTATAATATTATACTACTATGGAATTTAAGTGAATATTCCTTCTTAACTCTCTATCATGTTATTAAGATTTAAAACACAAGTGCAATATTAAGAAATCAGTGTTAGTACTTATGTTTTACAGTCAATATAGATAATATTAAACAGAAAGAAGCCATATAAAAATAACGACATAAAATTTCACGTTCCGTTTGAAGTTTGTGCACCACTGTTTTCTTAATCCAACAGGTTGCTTATTCATATACACAACCCTTCCTCTTTCCATACTTAGCGCTTGCTGCCCGCGCACGACGTCAAGGTCAGAAAAATGCGCTTGCTTTGACATCGCTCCCTTAAGGCAAGATTCCTCGCAAGCGGTTGCGATCTAATCTGTACCGACTACACTTACTGCAAGCCCTAAAACCAGAGGATAAAGTGCTACGAAGAAATTTCTGCATAAGTATGCAGAATTTAATTGAAAACGATGATGAATTTATTCGTTCCGTGGTGTTTTCTGTCGAAGTTATTTTTATGTTTCTGGTAAGGTGAACAGACATAACCTCAGAATCTGGGGGTCGGAAAATCCGCGTAGCTACGTGGAACTTGACTGTAGGTTTGATGTGTGCCGTGTTACCAAGGAGGACACATTGAACATCTTTAAGGTAAGGAACTAAACTTTTTGAGTTTCTCTTTCCATTGGTACTATTTTCATGCATCTCAGATTCATATAACATAAGTTACATGTGTTCGAAACCGTGTAGGAGCCCTGCAAATAACGTTATTTTAAGAATTCCAACATAAGGCCATATAACTTCAAGACGAACCCCGTGCCTTCTTCCATTACTACATGCAATGGCACCGTAAGTGAGTTACAGGTAGGAAGAGCAACTGAACAATTAGCAAGCAAGTTGGGTGTTCCCTCACTTATGACAATAATGAAGAGAAAGCAGTAAGGAGGCAGGAAGGCAGGAGGAGGAAGATTGAGGGGAGACTAATTGCATTTCTGCATTGCCGTGTACACAGCCGCAATTAAATACCCGAGCGTCCATTAGGCGGGCCCGTGTCTCCGCTTGTTTGCAAACTACGGGGGTTTGCGGGTTGCCTGCCTGCGCCTGTCACAACATTCCTATGTCTCTGTTACATTTTTACTTCCTCTTCATTCGAAGTATACAGGGTGTATCTAAATTGGTGTCAAATATTTCGGGGACATGTTCCTAATACCAAAACTTTACAAAAAGTTCATATGAACATTGGTCTCAAAATAAATTATTTCAGAGTTACAAGACAAAATTTAATCTTAATTGCTCGGAGTGGCTTCCTCCTGCTTCGATGTGTCCCCTAAACCTGCGTTACATGCTCTGGCGTGCTCTGTTGAAAATTCCTGGAGTGTTTCATATTTCGTGAAATCCATTTGGATACGCTCTCAGAATATCAACATTAAGTACAGGTGTCGCATAAACCAGGGACTTTAATGTCCCCACACGAAGAAATCAATTGGATTCAAATCAGGCGATCGAGCAGGCCATGCAATGAATCCCCTTCGACCAATACATCTTTGGGGAAATCGATCATTAAAAAATTACGAACTATCAGACTAAAATGAGCTGGAGCAGCATCGTGTTAAAACACATTCGTTGGATGACGTCCAGAAGCACATCATCAATTAAATAATGCAAATCGTTTCGTTCTGTTCACTCACAGAATACATTTTCTTATGATTTCTTTCCTCTACAAAATGCAAACAAACAAAAAACCACCAAACAATCAGCGGTCAATGAAGGGACAAATCCTTTAATAACTCCCTAACGAATGGTTTTCAGACCCATGTTCTTATTAACTTTTTTAATTGCTTTGATGTTAGGAACACGTCCCCGAAATATTTGACACCAATTTAGATACACCCTGTATATTATTACGATGGAACAACTGTTTCGGAACTTTCACAGAAATGAACTTTTTCAACATTCCCGATACCGAAAAAGCAGTTTTGGGCAATCTCCCTGTAGTAACTTTCACAAAAAAAAATAACACAGAGTGATTCTTATACAGGGTGTAACTAAAATGTACTGTATCAAAACTTTAGGGGCATATTCCTCTCATATAAAGGATGAAAAAAATATCCTCTGAACATTCGTCCGGAAATGCTTTATTCCCTTGTTACAACCCTTTTTTTACAGGGACATCATCTTATTTCTACTTCAATTTTTATTGTACCTGCGTTTTTGAATGTAGTTCACTCCCACCCCTTCTGCCGCATATGCAAAGTCGTCTTACGGTCACAGTATATAGTATTGAGTGAGTATAGTACGTTCAAGAAATACAGTCATATTTTCCAGTGAATAAAGTGCATTCATTATTGAATCATATTTTCGCACAGGTACGTACTGTGTCCGTTTGGTTACGTCGCTTCCCGATTTTCCTCACACGTTTCTGTTGGTCTCTCTGTAAAGGCTAGTGGCTGGGCTATCAGCTCTTTTCTGAAAACATTTGCTGTCAGGAATTGGACATCTACGTAATATACAACTGTTTAAAATAATTTTAATAAAAGGGCCTCTTTAAGTAGCTGTCACGTGATTTCCCCGTTTTCTACGACCCTAATACTTAACTACGAGGCGCATCCAGAAAGTAAGTTTCCCGATTTTTCCCCTTGAAAGTAAACGTAATTAGCCATGTCAATTGCACATACGTAACAGATCTATGACGTATCAATCATATGCCAGCCGGACAGGCCCCGCCTGGTGCCAGTAGCGTGGCAGCAGTGGTCCGAAATGGAAGCTCTTATTCCTTCTCCCGCCGCCTGCGAGGTTCGGTCGGTGATAAAGTTCTTTAATGCACAAAGCATTGCGCCAATTGAAATTCATCGGCAGCTCTGTCAGGTTTATGGGCCGAACATATCTCTCTCTCTCCCTCTCTCTCTCCCTCCCCCTCTCCCCCTCCATCTCCCTCTCCCTCTCCCTACCCCTCCCCCTCTCTCTCCCTCTCTCTCCTTCTCTCTCCCTCTCCCTCTCTCTCTCCCCCCTCCCCCTCAAGAAATTCCTGTCCTCCGGTGAGCGTTTTGGCAACGATGAAGAGCTGAAGACGTCTGTCACGCACTGGTTCCATTCACAGACGGCAGAGTTCTACGACAGTGGAATACAAAAGTTGATCCCACGATACGACAAGTGTCTCAATTCTGATGGTGGCTATGTTGAAAAATAGCTGAAACTTTGCTGTACCTGTTGTCAATAAATGTTTTCCTGAAAGTGTTCTGTTTTTTTTAATAGGGAAACTTACTTTCTGGATGCGTCTCGTACTTGGACGGACAGTGGACAGTAATCTGAGTAAATTTATCTGTGCGAATCGGGCAGAAGTGAAGTGATTACAATACTTAAGTAAGGTATTCTGTTACAGAGTAGGTACAGAATTATTATTTCAAGAGGCACAGGATTATGGCATCCCCTATGTCGACTGATACTTTGCATTACTTCTTTTGGGGTTACTGTAAAACATTTGTGTTTGTTAAACATCCTACAACAATAGGAGAATTAAAGAATTACATTCCAGAAACAATACATTCAATTTCAGAAGATATAGGCTACTTAAAAACGTTTTCGATAATATGCACACAAAAGAAGCCCGTATAAAAATGAACGGCCATCATTTTCAACAATTTGTTTAAATATCCAGATTTTGATTATTTTTTTAAATTTAAATGCAGTCTCCATATTGTATGTTAATGTGCTGTAGACAGTGTATTATATCTGAATACGTCCGCTTGGATAGTTCAGTTAGTGAGTAAAAACACTTATTGTTAATACTGTACTGTGTAAGTAAAAACTCAACGAAAATTTCAAACTGAAAATCGTAATAGTTCTTAGTTTATGTAAATATTAGAAATATATTAGATAATATTAGAAATGTTAGTAAAAACAAAATGATGATGACCTGGTATAACTCTGCTTACATTGTGTGATGCGGTACATTATGAAATAAAAATAACACACCACATGAAAATCTGTCTTACAGCAAGTGCTCAAAAAGGCTCCTGTTAGCACGGAGACATGCATCAACCCGCCATCGCATTGAATCCCGGATGCGCTAATGTATCCTTGGATAATGTTGTATTGTCTCGTCTTCCAAAATAAGGGCTGGAAGACTCCCTTCATCTCGCACCGGGATTCCATACATAAGCTCTTTTAAGTGAATCCACGAATAAAAGTCCAGTGGGTTTAGGTCCGGAGAGCGCAGAGGCCAAAAAATTGTTCCATCTCTAGCTAATTACCTAAAATATTTATTTCTGATTACACGATTTGGTGTGTCTTTTGTACAAAAATCTTCTCATTCAATTTCAACTACAATTATGCATTACTTATGGAAAACTCTAGACGAATCTCAAATATTGCTTTTCGTGAAGAGTAAGCTACCTTAGAATTTATTACAAGTCCACATCTGTGAAGTAACGGTTAGCGCGCCTGGCCGCGAAACCGAGTGACCCGGGTTCGATTCCTGGTCGGGAAAAGTTACCAGGTTGAGGTTTTTTGCGGGGGTTTCCCTCAACCCAATATTAACAAATGCTGGATAATTTCGGTGTTGAACCCCGGACTCATTTCACCGGCATTATCACCTTCATCTGATTCAGACGCTAAATAACCTAAGATGTTGATAAAGCGTCGTAAAATAACCTACTAAAATAAAAATAAAAAAAAACTTATTACAATGTAGAAGAAATGTGGAATTAACTACAGCATAAATAGCTAAGTACTCTTTAAATTTTCAAAGATATACAGACCTTTTTGATCTGCTCCGCCCTAAGAATTAACTCGTCAGTTTCTTCATTGGTCGTCCCTGCTCCTTCTTCCACTTGGAATAGGTTATAATTCATTATTAATTGCTCTCATTTTGACACTGCATACCCGGTTTAAATGTTCAGCCCAATTTGATGTACACGTTGCTGTTTTCTTTCAAAATGGTTAATTTCAGTGTTTTTTTTTTTTATAAAATATTAAGATTTAGTTTGAAGTACAATCTAAGTTTAAAAATATATTATAGTGTAAAAAATATATTTAGGCATTAATATTATTAATTTGTATTTTGTATAAAAAGTTGCGATGGCCGGGAATCGAACCCGGATCAACTGCTTGGAAGGCAACTATGCTCACCATTACACCACCATCGCACTACGTGAATATCTTCTCTTTATAGCTCTTTTCAAAGAAGCTAACTTCTATATTCCTATTATAGTACACATAATTGTGACTACACCTAAAACACTCGTGTTTATGGATGTATGCATTATACCCTACGATTCACCTTATTATATCGGTACTTAGGGGACTTGTGACTATATTAAAAAGGAAAATCTGTAAGCATGGGCTAGGATCTCGATAACGAGCCATATTAAGAAATCTACGAAGTAGAGAGACTTAATACTGTTTGCAACATTTGTGATTAGTATGAACTAGGCCTATACAACAATAATTAAAAACCAGATACTACAAATTAACAACCCAATAATGGAGATAGATCAGCGCTGGAAACCCAATTCGCTGGAATTTCCCTAGCCAAAACTTGTTTTCTCCCTAGACACAGCTAAATTTCCCTAAAAACTAGGAACTATATTAATGACGAAAAAATCAATTACTGTACTAAAATTCTGCAGGCTAATTGCAGTGTTTATTCAACAGTAGATTTGTATATTATACAAAAGAACTCAGAAAATTATGCAAGAAAGAGAATACACTTGCTATCAGATCATTTCATATCATTTTTTTTATATAAAATCGTAACAAAGACCTACTTCTATTAGGCCTATTTTCCTATTTTGGAATAGGCCTCAAACTATAATTGTTGAGCTGGGAAGTTTATTCCTTGTCCTTGTTTTCATATAGTTTACAGATGAGAACATTCTCTTCACAGAAGCAGAAAAGTGGTAATATAAAGATACACTGAACAAATTCCACATATAAATAAATAAATAAATAAGTAAATAAAATATATGTATAAATATACATATATAAATAAATTATATATATAAATACACATATATAAATATACATATATATAAATATACATATATATATAAATATTCATATATATAAATATACATATATAAATAAATATATATAAATATATACATATATAAATATATACATATATAAATATATACATATATAAATATAAATAAATAAATTAGCAAATAAATAAAAAATAAAATAACAAATAAATACATAAATAATAAATAAATTTGATAGAAAAATAAATAAGTAAATAATAAACGAACAAACAAGAATTTACTCTTATAATGTACCTACCAGGAAAACAAAATGTATTCCTCCTTACGGGAAAGAAAGAAAGAAAAAAGAAAGAAAGAAAGAAAAAAGAAAGAATTAATGACAAAAGAAAGTAGGAAATAAATACAGAATTAAAGAAATAAACGAAGAAAAAGAGAAGGAGAAAAAGAAACCAAGAATGAGAGAAACAAAGAAAGAAAGAAAGAAAGAAAGAAAAAAAGAAAGAAAGAAAGAAAGAAAGAAAGAAAGAAAGAAAGAAAGAAAGAAAGAAAGAATTAATGAGAAAAGAAAGTAGGAAATGAATACAGAATTAAAGAAACGAAGAATGAGAGAAAGATAAAAAGAAAGAAGAAAGGAAAGAAAGAAAGAATTAATGAGAAAACAAAGTAGGAAATGAATACAGAATTAAAGAAGCGAAGAATGAGAGAGAGAAAAAGAAAAGAAGGAAAGAAAGAAAGGAAGAAAGAAACAAGAAAGAAAAATGAGATAAAGAGAAAAAGAAAGGAAGAAAAAGGAGAGAAGAAAAAAACAAACAAAAGAAGAAAGAAAGGAAGAGAAAACATAACGCATTAACATATTTAAATAACATATTTTCAAAAAAGTTACTTAATATAATGTGTAGGTGCATAACACAACATCTCTGTCACAGGACCTCCGAGGTATTGACCTGCGGGTAATTTGTACTATGCAATTACGTAACTCAGCTGGAAACGAGTCATTATTTTTATTCAAAACATGCATCCTACATTTCATGGCAAATAAAACTTCCATTCGTCACACCCACGTTAATTCCTAGACGAAACAGTTTTCATTCAGTATGATGTAGTGCCAACATCTGTGCTACCCATGTTCTCTCTAAATAAAAGTATATTTAGCACATGAAGGAACATCCATCTGGGGATAAAATACTCATGCAAAACCATTCTCATTTTGTATGTGTTGGTAAAATTTGTACAGAATCATTTTGTGCTCCTAGCGTTAACTCTAAAATAAAACTGTTTTCTTTGAATGTGGAACAATATCTGTCTGTACCAACAACATTCAACCGAAGCCAGAATTATTTTATGCAGGATACGGTGCTAAAATTTATATAACGCACATTTTTGCTATCTATATCCACTGTACAGCATGACTTCGTTTTAGTATGAGAATCAACATGAATCTCTACAAACAATATTTTGCAATTTTTTTTTTTGCAGTATACAGTGCTAATCGTTTATTTTTATTCCTCATGCTCCTTTTAGAATACACAGAACATTTTGTATTTCTAATTCGAATTAAACACAGAATAAATATGGGAAATGCCCGTTATTATTCCGTTGAGAAGCTTTTATCATCCAGTCTGCTGTCAAAAAATCTGAAAGTAAGAATTTATAAAACAGTTATATTACCGGTTGTGAAACTTGGACTCTCACTTTGAGATAGGAACATAGGTTAAGGGTATTTGAGAATAAGGTGCTTAGGAAAATATTTGGGGCTAAGAGGGATGAAGTTATAGGAGAATGGAGAAAGTTACACAACACAGAACTGCAAGCATTGTATTCTTCACCTGATATAATTAGGAACATTAAATCCAGACGTTTGAGATGGGCAGGGCATGTAGCATGTATGGGCGAATCCAGAAATGCATATAGAGTGTTATTTGGGAGGCCGGAGGGAAAAAGACCTTTAGCGAGGCCGAGACGTAAATGGGAAGATAATATTAAAATAGATTTGAGGGAGGTGGGATATGATGACAGAGAATGGATTAATCTTGCTCAGGAAAGTGGACCAATGGCGGGCTTATGTGAGGGCGGCAATGAACCTCCGGGTTCCTTAAAAGTCAGTAAGTTAGTTAAATTAAAAAAAATGAATGAATGAATGAATTTATTTATTCACACTGCAAATGGGTAAATACCCGGTGGCAGTGGTAACTAATTATACTCAATAATAATAATAATAATAATAATAATAATAATAATAATAATAATAATTAATACTAATAAGTAATAATAAATAATAACAATGGTATAATAAAATTCACAAGGGACATCCTAAATTAAATGAAGCACGATCACTTAAAATAACACTTAAAGTAAATCTAATTTGTATCTTAACCCTAAGTTCGAACTAAAACCCACGAGTATGATATGTTCATGCATGCACAAGTACCTTTCAGCACTACATTCATTTCTCTGTCAACTCACTCACTGCACTGGAACTACGACACATTTCACTGATACTAACATGATTTCACTAACACTTCAAAACATTTCACTATTCAAACACTTTGCATTTACTTACTTACTTACTTACTTACTTACTTACTTACTTACTTACTTACTTACTTACTGGTTTTTGAGGAACCCGAAGGTTCATTGCCCCCTCACATAAGCCCGCCATAGGACCCTATCCTGAACAAGATCAATCCAGTCTCTATCAACATATCCCACCTCCCTCAAATCCATTTTAATATTATCTTCCCATCTACGTCTTGGCCTCCCCAAAGGTCTTTTTCCCTCCAGCCTCCCAACTTTGCACTACCACTATAAACTATAAAATTTTACTGATACAAACACACTTCACTGACATAACACACCTCTTCACTGATACGACACTTCAAATAACAAAACATCACTTACACCTTTTAAGTAATGTACCGTCTATTAGTAAAGTCCTTAAGCCTATTTTTAAATACATTTTTGGTTATTGGTAAAGCCTTTCGTAAGTCTGCAGGTAAAGCATTCCAGTCCTTGACAGTACGATTCAGAAAAGAAAACTTCTCTTCCGTAACACGCCTCATTGTGAACTTCTCTCTCTCTCTGGACGTCTGGAGCTGTGTGTATTACAGTACAGCTGATTGCAGCGACACAAAGTCTCGTGACATCAGGGTTAGGGTTAGAGATAACGCAACACCGGTACAACATTATCTACCTAGCAAGCAAACAACGGAAGGTAGGGAATGCGGCGTGCGCAGTTCACACTCGGGCGACTTCATTTATTGCTGCAGAAGGAGGAGGGGTCGTTGAAAACCGGGTTTAGTACAGATTTTTCAAGTGAATAATAATGTGAATGTTCTTTAATGAATTTATAATACACTCAGTACCATCGTTGTAAATAATTTTAACGTTTAAACCTTGATGATTTCCACGTTTATGTTGAACATTCAGGAAGATGTAACTCAATTTAAAAAATGTGAACTTTTTTATCACAATGATATCAGAAATCAGATTCTAAAGTATGATACAATTTTCGTGAATCACCCTATAAGTATATAATAACATTTATTTCAATATCCACTTATGCTTACTTAATGGCTTTTAAGGAACCCGGAGGTTCATTGCCGCCCTCACATAAGCCCACCATTGGTCCCTATCCTGAGCAAGATTAATCCATTCTCTATCATCATATCCCACCTCCCTCAAATCCATTTTAATATTATCTTCCCATCTACGTCTCGGCATCCCTAAAAGGTCTTTTTCCCTCCGGCCTCCCAACTAACACTCTATATGCATTTCTGCATTCGCCCACACGTGCTACATGTGCTGCCCATCTCAAACGTCTGGATTTAATGTTCCTAATTATGTCAGATGAAGAATACAATGCGTGCAGTTCTGTGTTGTGTAACTTTCTCCATTCTCCTGTAACTTCAACCCTCTTAGCCCCAAGTATTTTCCTAAGCACCTTATCCTCAAAAACCCTTAACCTATGTTCCTCTCTCAAAGTGAGAGTCCAAGTTTCACAACCATAAAGAACAACCGGTAATATAACTGTTTTATAAATTCTAACTTTCATATTTTTTGACAGCAGATGGATGATAAAATGAAGAAAGAGTAATGGAACGGAGAAAAGCTTCTCAACCGAATAATAACAGGCATTCTCCATATTTATTCTGTGTTTAATTTCCTCCCGAGTATCATTTATATTTGTTACTGTTGCTCCAAGATATTTGAACTTCTCCACCTCTTCAAAAGATAAATTTCCAATTTTTATATTTCCATTTCGTACAATATTCTGGTCACGAGACATAATCATATACTTTGTCTTTTCGGGATTTACTTCCAAACCTATCTTTTTACTTGCTTCTAGTAAAATTCCCGTGTATCCATAATCGTTTGTGGATTTTCTCCTAACATATTCACGCCATCCCCATAGACAACCAGCTGATGTAACCCGTTCAATTCCAAACCCTCTCTGTTATCCTGGACTTTCCTAATGGAATACTCTAGAGCAAAGTTGAAAAGTAAAGGTGATAGTGCTTCTCCTTGCTTTAGCCCACAGTGAATTGGAAACTCATCTGACAGAAACTGACCTATACGAACTCTGCTGTACGTTTCACTGAGACACATTTTAATTAATCGAACTATCCACGTATGGTAACAACGTTAATTCAAAAGTACAATTTTGAATATATGCTCGTAATTTTATTTCACTTCTATGTATTTTATGCCACCCATACTATTTCTGAACAAAAATTCTTCTGTTTACTTAGTACAACATCCATCTGTGACACTCATTATAATACAAAATTGTTTCCGTTAATATATCTATCTAACGTCAGTACAACATCCATTTATGCCACCCACCCCTTGTGACCTCTTTCGTACGGGGTGATACAGCACTGTGCAGAGAGACACCAATTACACGCCTTCATCCTTCAGAGCGGTATGGGCAGCCATTCTTCTTCATTAGCTTCGTCACATGCCATTTGGCAACATGCATCATTCCCCTTGCACTCTCTTGTAACATCAGAATGAGTTACTTAGCAACCAAAAAATGTTGCACGAGGAAAAAAGGCAGTCACTTTTTATCAGTGTCTACGGCTAAATAAATGGACACCATTATCCAGATCAATACAAAGTTTTGATACCCGAAAATCTAAGCGAAACACATCAGCTGAAGTTCAAAGGAAGACTATTCATACACAAAGTTAAGATGCTAATAGGTTCTTATGTACAGAGACCGAAGTTCTAATCGCGCTAGATGGAAAGAGATGAAGCTGTGGATTAGGTTTACCTAGAATACGAGGGGGATCCAGGAAATAACGACCGTTCGCGCATACCCGCCATGCTGCTGACTCCCCTTCCTTGTTTGAAGGTCAACTGGCTTCCTTAATATGTGTTCTCATAATGTTGTGAGTACTGGTTGCAACAAGTCGCCATTGTGCATTTTGTGTTACTTCAAAATGAACGAAGTGATTGATAATCCCACCGACTGTGAGGTGAGGAGTGTGATTCGATTTTTGAATGCCCGACATTTGAAACCTGCAGAAATTTACCGGCAATTGAAAGAAGTGTATGGTGATACTGTAATGAATGAAAGAAATGTGAGAAAATGGTGCGAGTTTCATCGTGGACATTTGTTCGCCCATTGTTGAACATTTCGCACCATTTTCTCACATTTCTTTCATTCATTACAGTATCACCATACACTTCTTTCAATTGCTGGTGAATTTCTCCAGGTTTCAAATTTCGGGCATTCAAAAATCGAATCACACTCCTCACCTCACAGTCGGCGGGATTATCAATCACGTCGTTCATTTTGAAGTAACACAAAATGCACAATGGCGACTTGTTGCAACCAGTACTCACAACATTATGAGAACACATGTTAAGGAAGCCAGTTGACCTTCAAACAAGGAAGGGGAGTCAGCTGCGCGGCGGGTATGCGCGAACGGTCGTTATTTCCTGGATCCCCCTCGTACTTCGTTCTCTTGTAAAAGAAGAGTTGACTCAGTGATATTTATAGTTCCACAATATTTTGATAGTGAAGATAAAGGAGCACGAGGAACAGGCGACGAAGAAGATGATAGCGATGATAGAGATGAAGATGAGAAATTTGAAAACAATTAAGATGAGTTTTAAAGTGACGGAAAATAAGAATTTGAAGATGACGAAGTAGGAGTATTTAAGTAGCAGATGAAGATTATGAAACTGAGTAAGTACAAAGAACAATTTGATGTTGAAGTTGTGGTGGCGAAGATTTGAAGTGTAAATAGTGATATAGAAGAATCTGGAAATAAAGTAAAAATTAAAGATGATAAATTTTACGTGATGAGCTGAAGATTTTTAAGAAGAAACTGTGGAAATGAAGTAGAAGCTGTAGCATGTAAAGAAAGATGGATTTAAAGGTGATTACGGTGTAATAATCAAGAAGAAGTTGAAGATGATGAAGTTTAAGTGATTATAAAGAAGAATTTTAATATAGAAAGTAGAAGATGAATATGATGAACTTTAGGTGATAAGAATGAAGGATTCGATTATTATTAAGTTGTAGCGATGAAGTAAAAGTTGAGAATGATGAAATTTAGGTGATGAAAAAGGATAATTTGATGATGATGATGATGATGATGATGATGATGATGATGATGATGATGATGAATTTGTAGTGATGGAGTACAAGTTGGAGATGAAGTTAGAGGTTTAAGATTGTGCATTTTAGGTGGTAATAAATGAGAATTCAAAGATGAAGTTATAAAGATGAAGTAGAAGTTGAAGACGATGAAGTATAGGTGGTGATAAAGAAGAATTTGATGATCATAATGATGATGATGAAGTCTAAGTAGAAGAAGATGAAATTGTGGTGATAAAGTATAAGTTGAAGATGATGAGAAAGAAGAATTTGACGATGAATGTTGTATTTTGTAGAGGAAAATAATTAGAAGATAAAGTTTAGTAAAGATGTAGAAATTGAAAATGAATTTAAAGGTCATAAAAAATAAGTTGAATATGCTGAAGTTAAGGTTACAAACGTTGAAAAGTGAACAAAAATGATACGAAACGATGGAAACGATACGCTTGATGGAAACGATACGATAAAAGAAGTTAAATGGGAAACTTTGGAAAACAGACGTAGGAAAACTAGAATAGCATCACTGTATAGAGCACATCTAGGTCAGAAAGCATGGGTAGACATAACGGCTCGGTTAGAAAAGCCAACTTACTATGGTAGGAACGATCATGATTTTAAAATCAAATGTAGGAAACAGAAAACGGATGTAGGTAAATTCTCATTTTTAAATATAACTATAAATGATTGGAATGACCTACCTGCAGCGGTCTTTGAGGGCTGTCCTTCCTTAAGGAGATTCAAGAATAACTTAAAAAGTTGTGTATAAAGTGCAAATTAAAATTAAAGTGACATTCAACATTTAATTTTTTAAGGTGACATGTATTTATTTAGCCTGACGAGTTACTTCCTTGGTTGGAATTGTAAATTATTTAAAAATAGCATGTAAGAGGGCCTTAGACTAGAAATGTTTAGTTTAAATGTAGTACTGTTTATAAGTATGCATAAGGGTGTAATTATTTGACTTATTTGAACTGTTGTATCAGTAAAGCGAGGTGAATCAGTGAAGTTACGGTTTTACAGTGCAGTGAATAGTTCAGATCAGTGATAATTTATAGCGTCAATGAAATGTGTTCTATAGTGTCAGTGAAATGTGTTATAGAGTGTCAGTGAAATGTGTTATAGAGTGCCAGTGAAATATGTCCTAAAGTGTCAGTGATATGCGTCATATTGCCACTACAGTGAGTGAGATGAGAGTAAAGTGAAAGACTATTGAAACTTATGTAGGGCCTGTACATAAATTATGTAGGTTGTATTGTAAAATTAGGCATTTTATTTATGTTTTATTATTATTGTGTTAAATTGTATTGTGTATAAAATTGTATTGTGTATTGTGTAATTGTATCGTGTATTGTAAATTTTATTGTGTATTGTTTATATTGTGTATACCACTGCCACCGGGTGCTTGCCCACTTGCAGTGTAAATAAATACATAAATACAAAAGAATTTGAAGATAATGAAATTTAATTTAATGAATCTGTAATTTAGTAGGAGGGTATAGTGGGGTAATTTGGGTGTAAGTTACAATTTATTGAATTAAATTTTATATAACCTTGAAACACATGTCAATTTAATATATTGTCTATTTCACAATTGCCTATCATTGAGTGTCAACAATTTGTATTGATCACATTGTATTCAATTTGTATTGGTGAAAATAACTGTTTTATTCACCAGTGTATGCAATGACATATCACATTCATAGCAATATTGTTGGGAAACAGCTGTGATACTGTAATGAAATTCATGCATGTGTACATTACACATTTTGAGAATATGTTTTTGATAAATGTAGTAATATATCATTAATAGTTTGTTAGTCAATTACAATTTACAAATGTGGGGTAATTTTAGTATAAATATAGGTTATTGGGAACTAAGTTTTCATTCACAAATTATGGATTGGTGAAAGAAAAATAAATATCCGAAGTGTTTTCTGTCACTGATTTTAATAGAAGATAATTATATTTTAAGTTTACAAAATAATCCTTATGAAGAACTGAAATATTAGCTGAAATGTTTTTATCCTGTTAGGTCTAATTAAAATTATTAAATGCCTACCTAACCTCTGCATTCTGTTCTAGAATGCATACATTAAGCTATGGCTGGGATAATTTGATTTCATAAGGACTTTAAAACATGTTTTACTTCACTAATACATATTATATCCAAATTTCCCCATCAATGGGGTAAATTGAGTATAGTTAAACATAGGGTTACTATTATGATAAGAAGAAGCCAACATACTTGAAAAGGAAATAGAATCATTCTAGAAAGTTACAGTACTAACATATGAAGAGTCCACTGCAAGAATGATGGATGTCATTTGGAATACATTTTGCAGCAGAAGCGATTGAAAGTTTGAAATGCTTAGCGCTCAAAGCTTAACTGTGATTTTCCGATCATTACTGGACAATGACTATCAGTGTTAATGCCATGTAACTCTCTATGTTCATTATGTATGTCTTAAGCTATGCATTGACAGTCTTGATTCATTTTCGACAAGAAAGTGACATCCATCATTCTTGCAGTGGACTCTTCATATAGAAAAAAACTGACTGGAAAATTTTATCAACAGTAATCTCACTAGAGGTTTTGATTTTTCTAGAGAAAATCAAAACAAGATGGGGATTTAATTGACTATTACACAATTAAAGGAAAGTATATAAAGATTAGAAGAAATAAAGTACTTTAATACAATAAAATATTAAATGACTTACTGAAATTCTATTTCACTAATGTTATCTTCACCAAAACGTTTGGACGTTTGTTTGCTAAAATATGTATATGATAACGTTATACAATTTGTATTCTTTTGTTTTCCTGTTTTTTTTTTTAAATATAATATTTCAATTAATTCTCCGCCATAAATGTTGTAACTAAAACCTTGTGCATCCCTCGTATTTATCGTACGGCCCGTCCTCCCCCCACACGTTACCTGCACTTTGTTTACGTTTTCACTGTGCCTAAACGAGACGCTCTGCTGCAGTGATGTCAAAGCAAGTGCATTTTTATGACCTTGACGTCGTGCGCGGGCATTAAGTGCTAGGTATTCTAGGAGGAATAAGCAGCCTGTTGGATTAAGAAAACAGTGGTGCACAAACTTCAAACGGAACGTGAAATTTTATGTCGTTATTTTTATATGGCTGCTTTCTGTTTGTTATTTTCCATATTGTCGGTAAAACAAAAGTACTAACACCTATTTCTTAGCCTAATATTGCAGTTGTGTTTTAAATGTTAATAACATAGGAAAGAGTAAAGAAGGAATATTGACACAAATTCCATAATAACTACAACTACAGGACTGTACTAAGCGAATTAAACACATCATCCATAAAGAAAGTGTTATCCCAAAGAAAGACACTGAATATGATATGTTAAGTTGAAATTGATATAGATGGTATCTTTAGCCTTATAAAGGTAATCAAAATAATATTATAGTACAAAGCAAAGTTGTCTAGGTATATGTTTTAACTGTAACTAATATTACATAATAAAACTCTTATCGCATTATGCTTTTACGTGATATTGGTGCGCACCTTTCTGTTATCAGAATATTAAATTACCTCGAAATCTGCTGAAGCTATAGAGCTGACGTTTTACCAACACTTAGGCGTATTTCTTTTGTTTGTGATGTAACAGTATTTCCTTTGTTAATTCATTCCCCTACAAACATTTTCCATGCGAATATTTTCAAACATTTTAATACACTATCTTCAGTAATACGTAGGCTACTTACGATATATTAAATTTACGAAAACATTGTTTTAGTACCCGTAAGGCTACTAAACAAACATATCTGAAAATTTCACTTTTCTGTAAAAAAAAAAAAAAGTTGAGAAAATATTCTTTTTGAATAAAAAAGCAAACTTGTGAAAAATGAACATTAAAATTAAAACTTATAATGCCCTTATACTTCTCAGACAAATCTAGAAATTAACATGGATACAGTATTAATAAGTTCTTCCCTTTATCCATTGAATCAGTGCTGGCCATCCCTGTACATAGCTCGACCAAGCGGCATATACTACCTCTTTCGTCGTCTCTTTCCTTTCCGCTGTAAAGTGCTCAGGCTCTCCTGGGCTCTAAAGCGCGCGCTTGCTCCTGTGGGCATCAGTTTACATCACTGCTCTATTGTATACCTAGCCCACAAAATATAGGAGATAACTTTTGCTTTTTATTAGAATATATTAATTTTTCTTTCGTTTTCTACATGTTCCACTGAAACTTAATGTGGGTGTAAAAACCAGTTATTTTAAGTCTATCGTAGGAGTGTTTTGTGTAGCTTTCTTTATAATGCACGCTTTGGATCGTAAAAGGTATTAGGTCTGAAACACGAACAGCACTCTACATTGCGTGGATGTCATGCTCTACAAGAAATTGAATGCCAATCTCACAGCTTTACCGAGGGGGAAATGTAGAATTGAGTTCTGGTAGGTAAAAGATCTAACTTCCATTAGAAAGGCTTAGAGTACGAGGCTTAGTGCTTTGCCAAGCACTTGTGGTCTGTCAAGGGAAAGCTCGGGGCTACTAACATTTCTAACAAAATCAACTCAAATAGCAGGGACAGAATCGGACCTCTGGAGATTGTTTGTTTATTTACATTATCCAGACTTCTTTCTCCCCTTCTAGAATGGAAACGTCAGCAATTTTAAGGACCCTGACATCTATAAAAAGGAAAATAATAAGTTCAGCCTTTCAGGAAATAAACCGACGGAAGTCAAGAGCTTAAAATGAAAAGAAAAAAACAGAGTGTTTTCCCACTCTCTTTCGAAACATATGCTCCGTAGAAATTGTCGTAGGAAGGATTTTAAGGGTACTTCAGTTTCGAGCCTCACTTTTGGTAGCGAGGCTACCCAGTAATTATTATGACAAAAAAAAATAGTGATAATTTTCCGATTTCTTTTATGTAACATCATTTCCATTCCTCTAGGGTATAAAATAACAAAAAAAAATTCTGTTTGATGTACTCATGATCCGGAATAAAGGTTTTATTCAAAGGAAGGAAGTAAATTTTATTTAATTGAACTACTGTGTATCAGCAAATGTTCCGCTTTCCGTCATTATTTTTTTCTGTCTGCTTTAATAACATTTAAAATGAATTCAGTTTACGCCGCTCAATTAAAGTGAAAAAGTTGCATGAGCAACAGAGCTCAACAGACAGTTTATTAGCAAAGGGGCTGAAGTTCGATACCAGAAAAATAGTGTAAAGAACACATGTTGAATATAGAAACTACAACTGATTTTCTTCTGGTACTTTCCATTCCCATATATAGTGAAACCTCTCATTTACGGACATCGAAGGGACGTAACAATCTGTCCGCATTTTGAAGGTGTCCTTTATTGGGAGGGACCAATCCCAATCTAATAGTAAATGTATAATATGCATTATGTATCCCTTCACGCTTTAAATGAAATGTATTACTGTAGTTTAATTCTAAATACAGTATACTACAGTAAATTCTTTGCAACTTTGAACTACAGTAGATAAAACTGAAAAAGGAAAATACAGTACTGTGCCATGCAATTTTATTCTAGGTCTACAGTTATGCAGTACTGTAATTTACAGTTTTCAACTTAGCCTTTACGTTCAGGTGCCATGTCTCTCGAAACAGAACAACTGATTGAAGTGAAGAGAATAATCCTACTAACCCCATCATATGTTCAATACAATTTCACGATCGCGGAAACCTTGGACACATCAGACAGGTTAAATTTTATGACTCTGTTTATCCGCCCGCTTCCAGCTAACAAGGGGTAGCAGGCTGGGCTAGTAGTAGCCTACGAGACCTTTATTTTCTTCTTTCATGTATGGAATTTATGTACAGTTCTCAAAACTAAATTTTTCATTTTTGTAACACATCAGGTCTTGAAATCCAAGTTCTGTCCGCAATCAGGAGGTAAAGCAAGCTCTAGGACTGTGAAACAGCTATCCGTGTCCGTGTCTCAGAGTGTTCGTAAACGAGAGTTTAATTTATCATTATTTCTATATTATTTCAGTTGGGACATAAAAATCTGTCCGTATATGAGGAGTGTCCGTAAGGAGAGGTTTCACTGTAATTATCTTTCAACTACTGTTCCATCATTACAATATCGTTATTGTTGTCTTCCCAAACATCTGAATCGTTCATCATGTCATAACCACAGTCTAATATATATTGTCACGAAGCTCAATACGCAGTAAATATGCATCCATAGGTAGTTGCTAACCACTAGGATCTCTACTATCGCCTCATTACACACAATGTGAAATAGTACCGGCACAGTCTATTGTTCCTAGCACTCTCACAACTCAAGCTTCGTGACTGTATATACTAGACTGTGGTGTAACAGTTACCACGTTAGTCATTAGACGTCAGATTCGCGGGCTCAAACCCAATGCGATGAATTTTTATAGAACGGTGAAATACTTAGAATGGAAAACAAATATGACAGACAGTCCCGTGTCGTACATTTATGGTACGTACAATATATCTGGGTGTCCGATATTTCAGTTGGTAGAGCAGTTGGCTACGGACTGGAGGGTCTGGAGTTCTATCCCGGATTGTGACGGAATTTCTCGTTGCCAAACTTACAGCACGATTCCGAGGTACACTCAGCCTTCTATCAAATTGAGTACCGGGTCTTTCAAGGTGGTCGGAGCGTGGTGCCGACCACACCACCTGAATCTAGTACCGCGGTCAAGAAAGCACGGAGCTCTATTTCCATGGCCCCCAAATGTCTTCATGGCACGTGAAGGATCTATCTGTACTTTAAAAATATCTCTGCATCTCAGAGAACTATAGTCAAAATTTGTCGTCCATTTTCACAAAGAACTTCTACACTGAAAAATGTCTAGAGTTGAAAATGTACTTTTATTAAATTGGTTTATTTTACGGCATTTTATCAGCTGTTATCCTAACTAACATCTTAGTGAGATGAAAGTGATAATGCCGAAGAAATAAATCCAGGGTCCAGCGTCGAAAGCTACCCAGCATTTGCTTCTAATGAGTTGAGGGAAAATCCTGGAAAAATCCTCATTCAGATAACTTGTCGCAATTAGAATTGAGCCGTTCAGAGCAGAAGTGGTGTAAGTCAGAAATGGGTAATGAGGGTTAAAGTAAAAATTCTGTAAAATACAGCGCAAAGTAGCAATTAATATTCAATTTATTTAAACTATTATTACGGTGGATAGCACGAAGGACATATTAACTGCTACTTTGCGCTGTATTTTACAGAATTTTTACTTTAAGCCTCATTACCAATTTTTGACTTATACCACTTTTGCTCTGTACGGCTCAATTTGAACCCGAACCTGCTCGTTGCACGGTCAGACACGCTAACCGTCACTCTACAGGGGTGGACGAAAATGTAGTTAAATGAAATGCAACTATGATGGTGTTCAGAAAAGATTTGCTTTTTATTCGTACAACTGTTTATACAATCCCCAATATTAGTTATGCTAGTAAATAACAATATCATAAATTACCGACAGAGAAATCAAGTTCGTTTCTTGATATGCCATCTGAGATATATATATATATATATATATATATATATATATATATATATTTGAAAAATGGATTTGTGAACAGAGCGTACAAGACAAATGGACTGCAAAGGAACAACATAGTCTCTACGTCTGGGTGAAGTAGCTATGGATGAGTGATAGGGTGGAAATTGATATGCTGCCATTTTCCGAGTGGATGAAATGTGCACCGAATGGGAGCTTGAATATATACGGCAAACACATTGGACTTGTAAAGCTGAGAAGGAAATATACACAAGCTATGTAACTTATGTGTCATTGCTATACATAAAGAAAGGGAGATGAATGACAATTTAAGATAAAGTGATAATGTGAGAACTGAGAGAAATAAGAAAATGGAAGCAAGAACATATAAATTAGAAAGATAGTAAGGTATTAAGGAATTGAGGAAAGCATTGGGAGAAAACTGAAAGCGAAAACTATAGTTAAGAGTGTTATAAGTGAATCACAGAAGTTAAATTAAGAAGTGAAAAATAATGACTGAAAGAAGATGCAAATAATATTAAGAAACAAGGAAAGATGAAGAGAGAACGAAAATATAAGAAGCCTAGAGTAGAAGTGAGAAAAGAATCTAAGATAATGAAGAAAAATGCAACAAAGAAAGAAGGAACATTTAAAGAAAGAAAAAGTTTGAAGGAAAAGTAGGAAATAAAGAGGAAATTGCAATAGAACGACAAAGAAAAAAATGCCAGAAATAGAGAAAGGTAAAATAAAGGTTCAGAAAAACAAGCTGCTAAAGAATGATAAATTAAAAAAGTAGGTAAGAAAGGAGAGACAAAAAGGAAAGAAAGAAAGAAAGAAAGAAAGAAAGAAAGAAAGAAAGTGAAAAACACAAAGCAAAAGCTAAAGAAAGAGGAACACAAAAGCAAAAAATGAGCACTCGTACAAATTAATATCAGTAAAAAAGATGGAACATAAAGGCTACAAAAAAGAGAACGAAGGAAATATAACTTCAAGAAGAAATAATAGACGGAGGGGAACTGAACATCAAGAAGAAATATACGAGAGGAATGAAAATGAACGGAAGAAAGCAAAAAAGAAAGAAAGAAAGGTAGAACCAAATAACAAGAAATGAATAAAAATGAAAGTGAAAACGAAAGGTAAAGAAAGAGAGGAATAATAAAAAAGCAACGTCAACAAAAAGGGAAAAGCATGGGCCACAAGAAGGAAAAGCATGTTCGACAAGAAGGAAAAGCAAGGGCAACAAGAAGGAACAGCTAGGGCGACAAGAAGGAAAAGCAAGTTCGACAAGAAGGAAAAGCAAGTTCGACAAGAAAGAAAAGCAAGGGCAACAAGAAGGAAAAGCAAGTTCGACAAGAAGGAAAAGCAAGGGCAACAAGAAGGAAAAGCAAGTTCGACAAGAAGGAAAAGCAAGGGGCAACAAGAAGGAAAAGCTAGGGCGACAAGAAGGAAAAGCAAGTTCGACAAGAAGGAAAAGCAAGTTCGACAAGAAAGAAAAGCAAGGGCAACAAGAAGGAAAAGCAAGTTCGACAAGAAGGAAAAGCAAGGGCAACAAGAAGGAAAAGCAAGTTCGACAAGAAGGAAAAGCAAGGGCAACAAGAAGGAAAAGCTAGGGCGACAAGAAAGAAAAGCAAGAACGACAAGAAGGAAATGCAAGGGCAACAAGAAGGAAAAGCATGTTCGACAAGAAGGAAAAGCAAGGGCAATAAGAAGGAAAAGCAAGGGCAACAAGAAGGAAAAGCTAGGACGACAAGAAGGAAAAGCATGTTCGACAAGAAGGAAAAGCAAGGGCAACAAGAAGGAAAAGCAAGGGCAACAAGAAGGAAAAGCAAGGGCAACAAGAAGGAAAAGCAAGGGCAACAAGAAGGAAAAGCAAGGGCAACAAGAAGGAAAATCTAGGGCGACAAGAAGGAAAAGCAAGGGCAACAAGAAGGAAAAGCATGTTCGACAAGAAGGAAAAGCAAGGGCAACAAGAAGGAAAAGCATGTTCGACAAGAAGGAAAAGCAAGGGCAACAAGAAGGAAAAGCTAGGGCGACAAGAAGGAAAAGCAAGGGCAACAAGAAGGAAAATCATGTTCGACAGGAAGGAAAAGCAAGGGCAACAAGAAGGAAAAGCTAGGGCTACAAGAAGGAAAAGCAAGGGCCACAAGAAGGAAAAGGATGTTCGACAAGAAGGAAAAGCAAGGGCAACAAGAAGGAAAAGCAAGTTCGACAAGAAGGAAAAGCAAGGGCAACAAGAAGGAAAAGCAAGTTCGACAAGAAGGAAAAACAAGGGCGACAAGAAGGAAAAACAAGGGCAACAAGAAGGAAAATCATGTTCGACAAGAAGGAAGAGCAAGGGCAACAAGAAGGAAAAGCTAGGGCTACAAGAAGGAAAAGCAAGGGCCACAAGAAGGAAAAGGATGTTCGACAAGAAGGAAAAGCAAGGGCAACAAGAAGGAAAAGCAAGTTCGACAAGAAGGAAAAGCAAGGGCAACAAGAAGGAAAAGCAAGTTCGACAAGAAGGAAAAACAAGGGCGACAAGAAGGAAAAACAAGAGCGACAAGAAGGAAAAGCAAGAGCGACAAGAAGGAAAACAAAATTCAACACGAAGTAAACGCAAGGGAGACAAGAAAGAAAAGTGGTGACGCCAAACAGGAAAGATAATGGGCGACTGGAAGGAAAAGGAAAAGCGACATGAAAGAAACGGCGTAGCTCAAGCGGTAGGTGAGATTGTCTTCTCTTTCTGAACTCCGTTCGAACGTAGATTCGATTCCCAATTTGGACTGGTTACCTGGTTGGATTATGTTCATAGTTTACCTCTAACTGTAATGTGAATGTCAGATAATGTCATGGCGAACCCTCGGCCTCATCTACTCAAATACATATCAAATACCGACGCTAAATAACATAGTAGTTGATACAGCGTCGTTAAATGACCAACTGAGAAAAGAAAAAAAATAAGATGCAACTGGAAGGAAAAAGAAGGGAAAGAAATGAGTACAAGAAAAGAAAGGAAGAAGAATAAGAAATAATAGGAGTAACCTAAAGGAGGGGTAACAGAACAGGAAACGAAGAGGAAGCAGAAGGGAACAATAATGTAAATAATGAAAAAGAGAGAAAGAAATATACAATAACAAAGTATAAAGAGGAAGGGGCAGAAAAGAGAGGCTATGATGGGAAAATGATTAAGAATAAAGGAAAGGCAACAAAAAAATAGAAGGAAAACAATAATGAAGATGGAGAAAGGAGTTAATGAAGAAAGAAACAGAGAGAAAAGGGATAAATTGAGGTAGAACAAAAATAGGTAGAGAGGAAAATGCGAGTGATGTTACAATGGAACAAATATTGAACGAAAGGTATGAGAATTGATTGTGGAATAAATGAAATCGTCATTGACAACCGCAAGTCAATACGAGGTGATGAAGTGCAAATGGTCAATAAACTTGAGTGCAAAACCATTTTCCAGATCTGTATTAGTTACAAGTCACTTGGCTTGTGAATTATTACTTCATACTTGCGTGAACAGTCTCCAGGACGCTGCAGTGTGGAAATGGCTATTGTTGATGCTTGGGCGTTGGACAACAGTCCATGTGGTAAACAGATTCCAGAATGCCTCGGGTAGTTTACTCTGTTCGACAGTATTTAGTAGCAGGGCAGGGGACCACTTCACTGTCTATTTTGTTATATGCACCATGACCAATTCATTCAGTCATGTATAGTGTTCTGTCGAAGGGCAGTGAACCCAGCTTTCTCCAGTCCTTTCCTATTTTCTGCCTTCCTCTTTGTCTCCTCTATGACCCATATATCTTAATGTCGTCTATGATCTGATTTTGTATGAACCTTGTCGCAGGTATGTGCATGGACATTGTGGTGGGATCACAAAAGAACAGAAAATTGTACATTTGAGTACCCAGAATGTGAAAATGATTCAGTTGTGATATAATTTGAAACGTTTTATGTTATCCATAGTGTAAAGACCATTTTCTCAGCGACTTACAGTTTTCTTTATTACATTAAATAAAATTTATATTTTTATTCAATCGTTTTTTCCATAAATTGAAAAGTTTATCAACTCTGTTTACTTCTAAAATTGGCAATTCAGAGCTTTGTTTGCTTTGCTTATTTATTTATTTGCTTCTTTATTTATTTGCTTCATTTATTTATTTATTTATCTACTTACTTATTTACTTACTTACTTACTTATTTACTTACTTATTTATTTACTTACTTATTTATTTACTTATTTACTTACTTATTTACTTACTTATTTACTTACTTATTTATTTATTTATTTATTTATTTATTTATTTATTTATTTAATTATTTTGCTAATAATTGTAACATAAAATATAATAATCAAGAATCCCAAAAATTATGATGCAGTATAAACCTAGAGGACATCGTCGACCAGGAAGACCTTTAAGAAGACTGCTAGATGGGGCCGAAACAGGTCTACAGAGGCCTAATTCGTGAAGGATGATGATGATGATGATGATGAAATATAATATATACAGAAAAACTTTAGCTCGCCCCTGAAAGAGTAGAACTCGTGCTCAGGGGCGGATTCCTGAATTGAAATTAATATTATACAATACAATTTGTCTTATGTTTACTATGCAATTATAGTATATAAATTTAAATTTACAATTTTTCAATTTTTATAACATCCATACATAACTTTTTAAATTTAATACTAGAACTATTAGAATTGACAAGATTAGGATATTTACAGTAATTATAAATTTGTTATATATTCTTGGGCCTAAATTACTACTATGATTAAATACTGTAACAGTGTTGCATTTTGGTTCAAACAATCTTAAAGAATTTTGGAAGCCCTATTCCTAATAAGGCCAATTGAGGACCATTTTTGCAAAACTTGCTAACTACAAAATTTGCAAAATTGAGATTTTGATGGAATCGTTAACATAAGGCAGGCCTCTACATGATGTTCAAAGCGTCTTAGTAAAATTGGATTATTTCTCTTCATTGTAGTGTGTCAAAGTGTGATCGTTTTTTCAAAACTTGCTTTCTGCTATAAGTGAGAGATACAGCAAAATTGGCTTACTATAGTGTTTTGTCTCTCCTGTAAAATTTGGTTTTTTCAGTTAGCAAGTTTTGCAAAAACGGTCCTCAATTATTCCCTTGTTTAATTATCGACATTTTTAATCAAGGATGGATAGACTAGAGAAAGATTCTCTCCGGCACCGGACGCCTTAACCACTAAGCCACACCGGATTCCAGTTCCGATGCCGGATCGAATCCCCTCAGTTTTTCCTTAGAACCATTCGTACATTCTATGGAAATGAGGAATTTAACATTCAACAGGATGGTGTACCACCACATTACCACCGAGATGTACGTGCGTACCTTGATGACAATCTTCCAGGGCACTGGATAGGACGAAGAGGTTCGTTTGAGTTTCCACCGCGTTCTCCGGATCTAACTCCGTTGGACTTTACCTATTTGGGACTCCTAAGAATGTTGTATACCGTAGGAAACCAGCTACACTAGCAGCACTTCGGGGAGAAATTGAAACGGCATGTGCTGCAATCGCTGAGTACACTTTCGCAAACGTTGCTCGAACAGTAGTTCAACGTACTCAGATGTGTCTCGACGCCCATGGTGGGCATTTTGAGCAACTGTTGTAACTGTAACAGTCTAAGATGATTAGTGCTCTTCATTTTCTGTTTGTGTGAATTCAGCTTTATTATATTAACATAGTGTTTTCTTTGCTTGAAGTGTGTATACATTTTTTGGCACCCTCTGTATACAGTAATTTAACAGTAAAGTTATATGTTTTACACTTCCTCATGAATAAATTTCTTTCTTACCTACTTACTTATTTACTGGCTTTTAAGGAACCCGGAGGTTCATTGCCGCCCTCACATAAGCCCGCCATTGGTCCCTATCCTGAGCAAGATTAAACCATTCTCTATCATCATATCCCACCTCCCTCAAATCCATTTTAATATTATCTTCCCATCTACGTCTCGGCATCCCTAAAGGTCTTTTTCCCTCCGGCCTCCCAACTAACACTCTATATGCATTTCTGGATTCGCCCATACGTGCTACATGCCCTGCCCATCTCAAACGTCTGGATTTAATGTTCCTAATTATGTCAGGTGAACAATACAATGCGTGCAGTTCTGTGTTGTGTAACTTCCTCCATTCTCCTGTAACTTCATCCCTCTTATACCCAAATATTTTCCTAATCACCTTATTCACAAACACCCTTAACCTATGTTCCTCTCTCAAAGTGAGAGTCCAAGTTTCACAACCATAAAGAACAACCGGTAATATAACTGTTTTATAAATTCTAACTTCCAAATTTTTTGACAGCAGACTGGATGATAAAAGCTTGAATAATAGTACATTATGCAACGAGCCTATAATGATAGTAATTAAGAAGCGAGTATGGATATTTATGAAACGAGCGCAAGCGAGTTTCATAATTTTCATACGAGCTTCTTAATTACCATTATAGGAGAGTTTCATACGACTTTTTATGCTCGACCACATTCCTAACTTGAAATTACCGGTATTCAGATGTATACATTTTATTTGTATCTGACAAGATCGGAAGTGACCTTGTTCTAGGTCGTGAATTGTGAGATGTGCGCAGACGCGAAAGTATTGATTTTTTCCGAGGAACAATAATGCCATTGATCTTGATGTAATCCCGTTAAACTTGATAATATTATAACCTTGATTATTGAATTCGATATTGAAAAACGAGATGACAAATTGAATTTATTTGAATATTATTTACAATTAACGCTAATTATTATAGTAACAGAACATAACCTTCTGCGAGAGTATTGGATTTCCAGTCTCCGTGACTTTTCGCTAGTTCTCTTTCGATTGCATATCCGAGAATAATCGATACTTGCGGTTTTATAACGGTACAAAGCTGACTTGTCATTGGCTGAACACATGTAAGCTGAGTTATCATTGGCTGAAGACCTGTACTTTAATGAGTAGGTGTACTTTAATGGCATGCATTAAAGGACTGCTACGAGGTGTATAATTGGTACATTTCGGCATGGTCGAGCATAAATTTCTTATTGTGTTAAATTTGAAAAAAAGATTCATTGAGAAAGAACCAAATGCCAGCGAAGCAAATCTTAGCATGACCTTATTTGGCGCTCTTATCTTATTTTCGTATCATTTATTACAATATTTCTTACTGTTGAAGGCAGAATTGTGTGTTGAAGCGTGATTCTTCTCTCCTACCATTATCTTACCGATATCGAATTCTATCACCACAAAGCTACAAACATTTAATAATATTATATTTTCTGACAGGGATCTCACAGCTTAGCACAACACAGCAGGTATTAGCGAGGTGGTCACTTCCATCATTTCTCATCGGCAGAAAGAGTGTAGGGGATGAAATTACCAGACGGAAAGACTTTTTTCTGGCTTACATGACGCTGTTTAGAGTAGAGGGTTGCGGGCAAGTAAACTGCAATCAGCAGACGAAAATCCATTACTCATGTGGTTGTCAGCGCCATCTGGTTTCAGTAGTTAGTACTTTGTTTCATCCTTCATCCTACGTAACACATGCACACACACATACACAGGTTTCTGTAAATCAACAAGCTGGAATGCACCGTCCCTACTCTTCATTTTGGATCGTGTGAAATACAACATTGTAATAGTTGTGAGTCAAAACTAAGTTGTATTTCATTGTATTAGGGGTGCTGAACACAACTCAAATGTCACGTATATGCCGAGATAAGCTATGTAAGGATCTACGCCATGTTTCTACCGGATGTGATCATAAAGTTGACGGTATTTTATGGGTGTTTGGGACGCAGGGGACTTAATACCGCCATAAACGCACAGAACGACCTAATTCTATGCTACACTGCTACTACAATTTTCATTCTCACCCTTCTGCAGACTACAGTGCGTTCTGTAATAAATCTCTTCAAATTTCAACTGAAACGATAATTTTTTTAAATTTTGAGAATATATGCATTAGCAGCTCTACTAAAGGTGATCGTATACGCTGCAGGTGGTGATCGTACTTCAATTGGACGTAGTTAAGCAATATGTGAATTTTGCTGCTATTTATAAGCAAAAATTAGTTTATTGCATACAATTTTCTTAATTTAATTTAATTAATTTAATTTCTTCCTGTAACCACTACAGGTTGCCGTCGACAAAGAGTACCATGATACAATAGAGTAAAAGCCTTGAGGCTTAGTGATAAATTGTTGTTAGAGTGAAAAAGAAAGAATTTGAATTATATTGAAACACATGATGTTAAACGAAGTAACGTCAAGGAGATGCGAATTAGTCATGGTCCATATGTATGATGCCTTAAAATAGCTATTGAGCCTTTGAGTGCTGCAATTGTTAGATCTCTTAAAATACTTTTATGCAGGCCAAAAGATTTACAGAAGTCGACTAGGAACCGGGGTACGGTCCCACGGGTTCTTATCATTAGTCCCGTAATGACGATGGATTCCAGATGGTATTTGTCCTTATAAAAACTGATGGAAGGTTCATATATATTCCTTTTTTCCTCGTGTACTTCTTCTGGCTGGTGTTCGTGCGATTCGAATCTCACAGTAGGGTCTATGATGTAACCTTCAAGAGAGGGAGGTTTAAATGCAATGATGTCAATTCTTCGATTACTGCCCTCACTGGATATGCCGCGTACTTCTTCATATACTGAATTTGTTCCTTAAGGCAGTTGCTATTATAGATCTTACTGTATGATGCCGCGTATTTCGTAGAAGTTCACCGTGTGGACAGGCCCCCAGGACATGGGCAAGGGTTTCAACTCCCTGTCGCAACGTCGACAGAGGTTACTGCCCGAAGACCTGCCAGGTACACTACGCACAGCTGACACGTTCGCATTCATCTTGATTGCTTCCCTCCACTCACTACAGGAAAGACCCTTGTGATTCCGGATCCACTTATTGGCCGGGGTATATTGTTGGTATAAGAGCACGCCTTTGCCTTTATATTTTTTCTGGCTGCAGTTCTCAAACGCTTTTTCTCTTAATACTTGCCGTACTTTACACTTGAGCTGCATTAGGCATTGCAGCCCGAAAGAGCAGAAGCTCGTGCTCGGGCGCAGTTCAGATCAGTTATACAAAATATATCACAAAATTAAGAGAGTTCATTGAGCACAATAACTTTAATAAATGGTAAAATACATACAGCATACAATAATAGAGTCTATATACTTACTACTTACTGGCTTTTAAGGAACCCGTAGGTTCATTGCCGCCCTCACATAAGCCCGGCATTGGCCCCTATCCTGAGCAAGATTAATCCAGTCTCTACCATCATATCCTACCTCCCTCAAATTCATTTTAATATTATCCTCCCATCTACGTCTCGGCCTCCCCAAAGGTCTTTTTCCCTCCGGCCTCCCAACTAACACTCTATATGCATTTCTGGATTCGCCCATACGTGCTACATGTTCTGCCCATCTCAAACGTCTGGATTTTATGTTCCTAGTTATGTCAGGAGCAGTATACAATGCGTGCAGCTCTGCGTTGTGTAACTTTCTCCATTCTCCTGTAACTTCATCCCTTTTAGCCCCAAATATTTTCCTAAGAACCTTATTCTCAAACACCCTTAATCTCTGTTCCTCTCTCAAAGTAAGAGTCCAAGTTGCACAACCATACAGAACAACCGGTAATATAACTTTTTTATAAATTCTAACTTTCAGACTTTTTGACAGAAGACTAGACTAGGGTCTATATACAAACAGAAAATACAAAAGTACATAAATATTAGAGCTTCAATTTTTAACTGAATTAGCTTAAACAATTAATAATTAATCTGATTTGTTTCTTAAATCTGTGTGTGTTAAGTGTACTTAACTCAGGGTAAGCTCTAATTAATGCATTATATATTTTGGGTCCAAAATTTCTCCTGTGTTTTAATCCAGCAGTTGTGTGGCATTTGGGAGTATTTAGAAAGAAACTGTAGTTTTGTCTCGTATGGTATTCGTGACGATCAAATTTAAGTTAATTGTGGTGTTTATGGAAGTAAATCAGCAATGTTTGTTTATAAATTTGTTCTAGATTTGATACACCAAATTCCTGAAAAATTAATTTTGTTGGGTAATCAAAAGGTTTATATAGACAAATTTTGATAATTATTTTTTTGGAGCAAATTTAAAGGATGAATAGTCGAGTTTGCCATTCCTCCCCAACCTAAAATACCATACTGAATTATTGATTGAAACAGAGCCAAGTACACAGTACGCAGAACATAAACAGGTAAATAACAGCGTAGAATGGAAAATTTGTGGATTGTTTTACGCAATCTGTTACACAGGAGGAGATATGCTTGTCCCATTTTAAATGTTGGTCAATAATAATGCTTAAATATTTAACTTATGAGGATGTACTCAAAGCTTTACATGAGCAAGTAGATTATATTTTGCTTTGAAATATTAATTCAACTGCTGGTCTCTTATTAAAAGTCGGTTAGACCTTTTTGGTGTTATTTGTGCTATTTTTTGTAGTAGTATGAATGTCATAATACTTCTTGCATAAAATGTTTAATAAAAAAAAAACAGATTTATTTCAATTGCCAATATCTCGAAATAGATTTTCGGGCCTTGGATAACTACTGCTAATCACCGTCGAATTTGTATTGCATTTGTTTGTACTATGGATCAAATAAAGTGACATAAAACGAATAAAACAAACTCGAAAGATGACTAACGTAGAAAGTATAAATCATGAAGATTACAAGTTCCTAAAGCTTTAAGTGCAATTCCCTCAAAAGAAAGAAAAATCTATTGAATGAAGATGGCGTATTTTCTCATTGCAAGTCTGATGAGTATCGCAAAAATCTATTTTTTCATCATGTTGCCAATATTATTCCGCATTACTTAAATTTATTTAGCAATTATTGAACTTGAATAATTTCAAGGGAAAAATTGTACCGGCACCGGGTAACGATCCCGGGACCTTTGAGTTAACGCACCGACGCTCTACCGAGTAAGATACCTAGGAACTACAACCGACACCGTCTAAATTTTTCCCTTTATATCCACACATCTCAAGTGGGCTGACAGGACGCCAGAGCACTGGTGCGCTAAACCAAAAATCCGGGGATCGATACCCGGTCCCGGAATAATTTTTACCTTGAAATTAATAAAGTTTGCTTCACGGGGAGCTTTACTTGAAAGCCAGGTTTGTATATTAATGAATTTGTGCACATAAATATTTTAATTTTCCTTAAAATAATAAGATATTAAAAGGAAAGATAAGGCAGAGGAATCGAAAAAATTAAGAAAACAAAAAACTGAGAAGGAGAGAGAAGAGACACAAAAGAAGCAAGAGAAGAGACACAAAAGAAGCAAGAGAAGAGACACAAAAGAAGCAAGAGAAGAGACACAAAAGAAGCAAGAGAGGAGACACAAAAGAAGCAAGAGAGGAGACACAAAAGAAGCAAGAGAAGAGACACAAAAGAAGCAAGAGAAGAGACACAAAAGAAGCAAGAGAAGAGACACAAAAGAAGCAAGAGAAGAGACACAAAAGAAGCAAGAGAGGAGACACAAAAGAAGCAAGAGAGGAGACACAAAAGAAGCAAGAGAAGAGACACAAAAGAAGCAAGAGAAGAGACACAAAAGAAGCAAGAGAAGAGACACAAAAGAAGAGACACAAAAGAAGCAAGAGAGGAGACACAAAAGAAGCAAGAGAGGAGACACAAAAGAAGCAAGAGAAGAGACACAAAAGAAGCAAGAGAAGAGACACAAAAGAAGCAAGAGAAGAGACACAAAAGAAGCAAGAGAAGAGACACAAAAGAAGCAAGAGAAGAGACACAAAAGAAGCAACAGAAAAGACACAAAAGAAGCAAGAGAAGAGACACAAAAGAAGCAAGAGAAGAGACACAAAAGAAGCAAGAGAAGAGACAAAAAAGAAGAGAAGAGACACAATGAAGGAAGAGACGAGACACAAAAGAAGCAAGAGAAGAGACACAAAAGAAGCAAGAGACACAAAAGATGTACAAAGAGAGAAGGGAAACGAATAAAAAGAAGTACAAATAAGGAAAAGGGGAGAGAAAGTATGAAATGAAAAAATGGTGAGAAATGGAAGAGAAAATAATGTGGTGAGTGAAGGAGAGAGTAGAAAACAGAGGAGAGAAAAAAAGGTAAAAGGAAGAAACAGAACGGAAGGGGGAAGAAATTGAACAAAGGAAGGAGTATGAACAGATAAGGTGGAAGAAATAGAGCTATGGAAAGAAAATGAGAAAAAAACGGAATAATTAAAAAGAAAATAAGAGAAAATGAAGTCGAGAAGAGACAAATTACAAAGAAAACGGGAGAAAAGGGATGAAAAGGAAAGTAACAAGAGAGGAATTTAAGAAAAAATTCAATTTTGTAAAAGAATTCCCACACAGGATGACAAAAGCTGAAATGCTACACTTCTAATGCTACTTTTATCACTTACCGTTAGAAGAAATGAGCTCAAATTGACCTGGATGGTGTTAGGTTTCACCTTATATTTCCCCCTACCCGTAACGATTCATAGTTCAATATTGCCTCAATAACGCAGCTACTCTTGCGGAGAGTTAGCCATCAAAGTATCAGGTAAGTGTGACCGCGGCAACGTATGGAATTCTATCACTCGGACATAAAGATTGCCATCAAATGCTTTTCGTAATATAAAAGACTGATTTCGGAAAAGTATCATAAATTCTGCATCCATAGCTATATAAAATTTAATGCGTATTATGAATGAACTGGTATCTCCCCATCAAATTCTTCGTATCAGTTAAGTACTGAAAGTGATGGTGTGTTGGAAGAAGTACATTAAAATCACGTCATTCACCGATGTATTAAATTAATCTTCGTCGAGAAAATGATAGAGTTCAAAGGTCAGAAGACTGTGCTAGCAATTATCTATCTCAGCTTGGGACACAATATGTCACGAAAACGACACATTCATTCTCAATATGGATTTTAGTTGCTTCATTATAATTTAGTTGCGCCCTTATCATTTCTAATTGCCTATTTAACGACTTTGTATCAGACCACATGCATTTGGCGAGATAAGGTAGAAGATTGGCTAAATGATTACCTGACATTTGCCTTACAGATAAGATGGGGAAAACCTCGGTAGAAACCCAACCACGTCAGCTCAATCAGGTAACTAACCACACCCGAACACAGCTACAGATCAGCAGATAAACAGTTAAGACTGACGTATGGCAGTGACTTCTATAATTTTGATAACGACATTAAAATACGTACTTTATTTTCTGAAGTTATTATTTAACAGTTACACATAAATGAAACCACTCGATCTTCATTCAAAAGAGAAACTTTCATTCTCTGGATTACACTTAAAGTATTACACACATTCTCAAAATTAACACATTCATTTTTATTTATAAATTGTATGATATAAGTAAATACTTAGAGCAGGCAATAAAACATTGCATTAAAAAATATATCAGGCACTGGAAAGTTAGAAGTGTCAGAAGAAAATACAACAGACAGAGGAAGGATAAAAAGTTAAGATGAAAATACAGCTGACAGAGAAAGCATAGAAGACAATAAAATACAGCAAAAAGAAAGAAGAGTCAGAAGAAAATACAGCCAGAAGAAAGAACAGAAAAGTCGGAAGAAAACACAGCACAGGAAAAAGTAGAACATCTAGAAGAAAAATATAGCAGAGGAAAAGTATGAAATTCATAATAAAATACAGCACACAGATAGGGCTAGAAAAGTTACAAGAAAATACAGTAGACATGGAAAGAAGAGAAAAGTGAGAAGAAAATTTAGTAAACAGAAGAGAGGTAGGTAAGTCAAAATAAAATATTGCAGACAGAGAAAGGATAAGAAACAGAATAAAATACGGCAGAGAGAAACAAGAGAAAAGTCAGAAGAAAATACAGCCAGAAGAAAGAACAGAAAAGTCAGAAGAAAATACAGCAGAGAAAAAGTAGAAAAGGCAGAAGGAAAAAAAGCAGAGGAATAGTATGAAATTCATAATAAAAATACAGCAGTCAGCGAAAGGAAAAAGGCATAAGTACATCAGACGTAGAAAAGATATAAAGTCTGAAGAAAATACAGCAGAGGAAATGAGGAAATTCAGAAGAAAATAGGCTACAGAAGACGCAGGAAAATGTGGAAAATCCAGAAGAAAATAAAGCAGACAGAGAAAAGCAGCAAAAGTCAGAAAAATACAGTACCCAGGAGAAAGGTATGAAAGTGAGAAGAAAACACAACGGACAAAGGATAAAAGCGTCAGTAGAAAGTACATCAGATGTAGAATAGGTAGAAAGTCAGAAGAAAATACTGTAGCCAGAAGAACTGAACGAACGTGAGAAGAAAACACTTCGGACAAAGGATAAAAAAAAAGTTAGAAGAATGTATATCAGATATAGAAAAAGTAGAATGTCAGAAGAAAATACAGTAGACACAGAGAAGCAGGAAAGTCAAAAAATACAGCAATCGAAAGAAAGGTAGGAAAGTGAGAAGAAAACACAGCAGACAAAGGATAAAAAAGTCAGAAGAAAGTACATCAGACATAGAATAAATAGAAAGTCAGAAGAAAATACAGCAGACATGGAAAAGCAGAAAAGTCCGAAAAATACAGTAGCCAGAAGAATTGAACGAAAGTGAGAAGAAAACACAGCGGACAAAGGATAAAAAAAGTCAGAAGAAAATAAAGAAGAGACAGGGAAACAGGAAAGTCAGAAAAATGCAGCAACCAAAAGAGAGGTAGGAAAGTGAGAAGAAAACACAGCAGACAAAGGATAAAAAAAAATCAGGAGAAAGTAGCCTACATCAGACATAGAATAAATAGAAAGTCAAAAGAAAATACAGCAAACACAGAGAAGCAGGAAAGTCAGAAGAAAATACGGCAGACATTAGAAAGGTGGGAAAGTGAGAATAAAATACAGGAGATAGAGAAAATGTAAAAAGTGTGGAAGAAAAATTAAAAAAGAATAAAGGGAAAGAATGAAAGGAAAACAAAAAATGTATTAATTGTGGATAAAAGAGTAGGTTTAGAAAAAAATTATCTTATCTTTTCTGTAAAATAGATAGAAATAATAATAGGAAGAAGAAGCGTAGTAATCACAATTAAAACCACTCCATGGAAGCGGGCAACTGAAGACGCTTATCCGTGTGTGCACGCAGAATGGGTGACTCAATAACACAGGGCCCTTGTGCGAATTATGGCTTCTCATACGAGAAAGGGAAGACAGTAATGGGTAATGAATGAGCGTCATTGCGACGTTATAGTGCGGGCAAAGTGCCTCGACACATAAAGCTCCCAACAAGCAGCTCCAGATCCAATTCAGTGAGAAGGCCTCACTTCCGGAACTGCTTCCGAGATTCTGCTTCCATGTGAAGGGAAAAATCTCTAAGCCATTCTGCACGCTTCAGAGACACAATCGCTCGCAATCGCCTGTGAAGAATATGAGAAGAAACACTTGTCAGAATGCCAAGCAGTCGAACATGTGTGGGTTTACGGGTTTAAACCTCCCCTCCCCTTGAACTTAAAAAAATGACATATTTAGATTTGAGTATTTTTTTATCCACAATCGTTTTCCCTTCTTTAATTTTTCACTATCTTACTTACTGGCTTTTAAGGAACCCGTAGGTTCATTGCCGCCCTCACATAAGCCCGCCATTGGTCCCTATCCTGAGCAAGATTACTCCAGTCTCTACCATCATATCCCACCTCCCTCAAATCCATTTTAATGTTATCTTCCCACCTACGTCTCGGTCTCCCAAAGGTCTTTTTCCCTCCGGCCTCCCAACTAACACTCTATATGCATTTCTAGAATCGTCCATGCGTGCTACATGTCCTGCCCATCTCAAACGTCTGGATTTTATGTTCCTAATTATGTCAGGTGAAGTATACAATGCGTGCAGCTCTGCGTTGTGTAACTTTCTCCATTCTCCTGTAACTTCATGCCTCTTAGCCCCAAATATTTTCCTAAGAACCTTATTCTCAAACATCCTTAATCTCTGTTCCTCTCTCAAAGTGAGAGTCCAAGTTTCACAACCATACAGAACAACCGGTTTTATAAATTCTAGCTTTCAGATTTCCCATATTTATTCTGCGTTTAATTTCCTCCCGAGTGTCATTTATATTTGTTACTGTTGCTCCAAGATATTTGAATTTTTCCACCTCTTCGAAGGATAAATCTCCAATTTTTATAGTTCCATTTCGTACAATATTCTGGTCACGAGACATAATCATATACTTAGTCTTTTCGGGATTTACTTCCAACCCTATCGCTTTACTTGCTTCAACTAGAATTTCCGCGTTTTCCCTAATCGTTTGTGAATTTTCTCCTAACATATTCACGTCATCCGCATAGACAAGAAGCTGATGTAACCCGTTCAATTCCAAACCCTCTGTGTTATCCTGAACTTTCCTAATGACATATTCTAGAGCGAAGTTAAAAAGTAAAGGTGATAATGCATCTCCCTGCTTTAGCCCGCAGTGAATATTGGAAAAGCATCAGATAGAAACTGGCCTATACGGACTCTGCTGTAAGCTTCATTAAGACACATTAATTTTTCGCTATCAGAGTAACAAAATCTACATCGACATAAAGCATAGTCCTCCTACAGCTTCTTCAATATAATCCCTGTGCTTGGTGCCGCGGCACGTTCGGATTATAACAATGCTATCTTTACGTTCCCGGAGAGTTTTCCCAAACCATTTTTCCCAATCTGATAGTTCCAGTTATGCATTATCCCAATGACCATTTTTCCCAAAACGTTTGTACCAAGGGTAATTTTTCCAATCTAGCCTAATATTCCCACTGTTAAATTATCCATGTTTTCCAAGTCCATATTTGTAGTGAGAATCCACGGTAATGCTATTTAGTGTAGTGAAATACGAAATTGCAGCATAATTTTGGCACAGATTATAATTTCACCTGGAGGAGGAAAGAAATTACTACTTAATTGACACATACAGAATACTATATAAGAAACACAAAAATGACAAAGATTGTTGCTATTGCTGTCGAAGACAGGAATGCAGAAGTACTTCAATTACACAAGGTGTTGGAGAACAAATTACCATATTGAAAGAAAGTATTCATTCTCGTGCTCCAAACCAAGAAAAAGTGAATGCAGAATTGGTAGCTCAACGAATGAAAAGAATTGCAACCGAACACCCAGAAATACTTCCTGTACAAATTCTTAGTAAAGAACTTCTAAGAGTTGAGTCGGGAGTTTCAAGCCAGCTACAGATCAAGAAAATATGAAGAAATCTTTATTCCGTGTTAGGAGAATGGAACTGCCTACAGAACCTATTAATTTAGAAGGTTTAGGAGAATTCCCAAACTGTTATAAGATGACACTAGTTGGTGACAACTTTTTCAGTACAAAGAAGATAACAGAACTCTGCATTACATTGGCCAAAATTTCTGTTCGTAACTGATCAACTTTCATTTCTATGTAAATAATTTCAGAAAATTATATGTTGTTTGAATTTTTTGAGAATGCAAATGCAAGTGATTTTTGGGAAAAGTGGCCAGTTTAAGAATTGGAAACTTCAGCCTTGGGAAATTGCAGTTTGGAAAAAATACCTTTGGGAAAAATTGTCACTGAGAATTACAGATTGGGGAAAATGTACGGGAATCCTATCTTTATTACAGAGAGACCTAACGCCTAGTACCGACTTTTTATAATAAAATGAAACCGGCACAATATGAAATTTAACTTCTTGTTTGTTAAATTGCTTAAGTAGTTGTGAAAAAAAATTAAAATTTTATAAGGATATTAATGAATATTATGTCCTATTAGAACATAGTAATTATAATATTAATAAATATACCGTAACATAATAATAATAATAACAACAATAATAATAATAATAATAATAATAATAATAATAATAATAATAATAATAATAATAATAATAATAATAATACACAAAATTTAAAATACCGATTATGTAAATTGTGAACAATTTTAATGATCCCTCTTGACAAAACTCTGTGTGCGTCACTGGCCAAAGTATGTACAGTATGTATGTGTGTGTGTGTGTGTGTGTGTGTGTGTGTATATATATATATATATATATATATATATATATATATATATATATATATATATATTCGGTTTCTTGGTAAAACTGACCAAGTCCAAAATGCAAAATTGTTTGGAAAAGGCATTTAAAGATTTAATGATCCATCCAAAAATAACTATACTTCTTTAGATGTTAGTAATAAGTTATTTTGAAGGTAAATGTGCTATTTTATTAGTTTTTAATATAAAATTATGTTTTTAATTTTCATAATGCTTGGAAGTCTTGGAATGTGACTTGGTCACTTTTACCAAGGAACCGACGATAGATAGATATATAATCTTGAATTAGATAAACTGACTCATGGACACTGAATAAGAAGAAACCCTGTGCAATATACCCATCATACATTGCATTTGACTTCCAGTACTTTGCAATGGATCCCACAATAGCCTATATTTTTCCCCCTTTCTTCCCTTTCCTAGTAATGGAGCCCTCATGTAGCTTCGAAATTTTTACGAGTAGCCTATTATATACAGGAACGCCTGAAGTATAAAAAATACTTTATATATTTATCACAGACGTTCGAAGTATGCATAAAAATGTCTTTGCACGGCTTTCAAATGGCCAGTAAAAATATGCATTTGGAAGTATCAATTACATTATTAAAAACTATGAATTTATCTAGCGTTAATGCCATTGACGATAGCTGGATAGATTTTAGCGAGATGAGTTCGAGAATTTGCCTTATACTTCGTAGAACCCATATAAAATACCGAAGCACATAATCTATGTTCGAACCCACGTCCTAGAACAGCCTTCAGTTAACAAGTCTCATTGGTTAACGGGTGTCTGTATTTAGCTTTCACAAATCTTACATTAATCTTACATACGTTAAGAAGTTGATGTGTTTAGATACGATATCTATGTATGAAAAGTCCGTACCACGTCGAAAACCCTGCCTAATTCGTGTGCAAGGTTATACCGCCGTCAATCTGCGCTCTTGGCGTACGCGGTATATCCCCGCATTATTAAATTCATCTATCAACGCGGTACATCAACAGTTGGCAGAGCTGGTGATGGATGTTGAAGACCGGTGTTACATATTACATTTCTGCAAATAGTAATGAGACACATAATTGTATCCGGCTTTTATACCCCGGTTCAAAGTCTGCTTGCTGACTCAGATCGCAGACTGTTTAGAAAGCTGATACAGGTTTTAATTCATAGGCTTTAAGACATTGCGAACAGCTGTAAAATGAAAACGGTATCCCTCACGATAAAATAGTAATTGTAACATGAAAACTGTGCAGGTGGAAGGAGAAGAAGAAGAAGAAGAAGAAGAAGAAGAAGAAGAAGAAGAGGAGAAGTTCACACATACAGAGTTATTAACAAGTTCGTGAATCATTAATCACCATAAATTAATTATGCGATGGATGATGGTAATTCTTACGCTGACAAAGAGGGAAACGCTTCAACTTTTTTAAAGAAAAAATCCGCGCGCATGTTTTGCCACCAGAGATCAGTAGTAACAAATATGGCGTTCAGTAAATGTGAGCAGTCATTTTGTGTTGAAATATAATAAATGAATATGCTAAATTAAATAAGATAAAATAATGTGGACCATACTATATTATCGCTCAGCAATTATTATTTCATGCTCCCTATCGATCAGGCATAACAAACATGTATGCAGTAAAAACAAGCGCTAGCTTCAAACAGTGACATGGCGTCTGAAAGATTTCGCCAAACAACAAACGAGGAAATAAATTAATTCAACAGGCTTGGCCTCAGAATACCGAATATATCGTATCCAAACTTAGGCCTATCATATTTTATTATATTACATCATCTCATGTTATATTACATCACCTCATGTTACATTACATCATCTCATGTTATATTACATCACCTCATGTTACATTACATCATCTCATGTTGTATTATACCATATCTCGTTATAGCTACTACATTATCTCTTGTTATATTACATCACCTCATGTTACATTACGTCACCTCATGTTACATTAAATCATCTCATGTTGTATTACACCATATCTCGATCTCATGTTACATTACATCATATCTTGTTATATTACATCATCTCTTGTTATATTAGGAGAGAGTTGGGTAGTATCGGACATCAGGTAATATCGGACAGTGAGTTTCTTTCATCTACAACCAGATGATAGTACTTGAATGACATGGTTACGTTTCTGTGATGTCGCATACAGTTACGTAACCACACCATTCAGGTACTACCATCTGTGGTAGGTGAAAGAAACGCACTGTCCGATATTACCCGATATTCGATACTACCCAACTCTCTCCTACATCATCTCATGTTATATTACATCATATCTTGTTATATTACATCATATGTATGTATTTATTAACACTACAATTGGGTATATAACCGGTGGCAGTGATATATAATACGCAATAATAACATTACAATAAATATTTTTAAAAATTTACAATAATTACACCAATTAAAAAATAAAATAAACTTAAATTTAATTCTAACTGCACTTAAATTGATGCAATAAGCCTAGGACTATAAATAAAAACTAAGGCCACCGGCGTGGCTCATCGGTTAAGGCGCTTGCCTCTCGGTCTGAAGTTGCGCTCGGGTGCGGATTCGATCCCCGCTTGGGCTGATTACCTGGTTGGGTTTTTTCCGAGGTTTTCCCCAACCGTAAGGTGAAAGCCAGGTAATCTATGGCGAATCCTCGGCGTCATCTCGTCAAATATCATCTCGCTATCACCAATCTCATCGACGCTAAATAAGCTCGTCGTTGATACAGCGTCGTTAAATAACCAACTTAAAAATGAAATAAATAAAAACTATCCTATAATAACGCCTACAGTAAGCAAAAGTAAACGTAACTTATAAGTACTTCTATTAAACCAAACTATTACGAAGTTAAGTAATTACATATCACCTTAATTAATTACATATCATCATATTTAATTACATATCAGCTTAATTACATGATAACTTAGATAATTACACCATATCATGTTATATTACATAATCTCATATTATATTACATCATTTCATGTTATATTACATCATCTCTTTACATTATCTCTTGTTAAATTACATCATATCATGTTACAGTACATAATTTCATGTTATATTACATCATTTCATGTTATATTACATCATATCATGTTATATAATATCATCCCTTTACATTACCTCTTGTTATATATCATCTCTTGTTAAATTACACCATATAATGTTATATTACATAATCTCATATTATATTACATCATTTCATGTTATATTACATCATATCATGTTATATTACATCATATCATGTTATATAACATCATCTCATGTTATATAATATCGTCTTTTTGTCCACACCTGTGGAGTAACGGTCAGTGCATCTGGCCGCGAAACCAGGTGGCCCGGGTTCGATTCCCGGTCGGGGCAAGTTACCTGGTTGAGGTTTTTTCCGGGGTTTTTCCTCAACCCAATATGAGCAAATGCTGGGTAACTTTCGGTGCTGCACCCCGGACTCATTTCACCGGCATTATCATCTTCATCTCATTCAGACGCTAAATAACCTAAGATGTTGATAAAGCGTCGTAAAATAACCTACTAAAATAAAAAAATCATATCTTTACATTATCTCTTGTTATATTATATCATCTCTTGTTAAATTACATCATATCATGTTTCATTACATAATCTCATGTTATATTACATCATATCATGTTATATTACATCATATTACGATATATTATATGGAATTTACATTACATGGCATTATATTGTATTGTATTGTATTTTATTGTATTTAGTTATTTATTACAATTTCAAGCACCACTTTTAATTAATATTTGGTAAGTGTGTTTATTTTATGGTTTTATTCTTCTACTGTAAATCGTTTAATCGTGAAATAGTCCTAACAAATACAACTCATACTGTTGAACATCTCTGGATAAACTTAAAATTACTCGTGACATTAAATATGACAAAATTTGTCATATCTTCAATAGTTATGAAATTAAGGCCATAGTTACTCAAGGTTGAGAAACTAAGCATGAATACAATACTATCGATTCACATGCTTTACAATGTTCTATTTGTCTTTAAGAAAGAGAAATTATCATCTGGACATAATTACTACTGTAAGAAGAGAAATTATATGACATCAAAATGGCAGGAGTCTTGTCAAAGCTTTATACGAAATTACGAGTTTTTTTTTTTAATTTAACCGTAAATCACGCATTAAAGAACGGCATCTCACTTCAGACAATGTTTGCTTAAGTCATCTGTGACTCATCGCAGTTCATGTAATATAATTTCGCCCTCATGCTGACAGGGTTATCGAGTAGCCTGGCCTGTAATTTGTGCACGTTACACACTTGTGGTTACAGCTCTGTTGAGCAGTCAGGTCGATTGGGCAAGGTTCATGCCTATGCAAGCAATGTGCCAAGAAGATAAACTCGCCTTTATAGCCCGGACTGCGTGCCTCTGCATGTAGGTTTTGTTGCGACACGCTTGTAAATCATTGCAGTGTGCCGACCAGGAGCCGATGAGATTCCGACAGGGTGTGAAAAAACCGGACATTGTTTCTAATCTGTGTGGTGAGAAATCCTAGGGTTCTTATACCTTGTCATAGGTGTGGAAAAAAACGTAAAGCATGGGTTCCATTATCTATATTGTTATTATTATTATTATTATTATTATTATTATTATTATTATTATGTCAGTTATTCATAGATTTCAAAAAGGCATATGACACGGTTAAGACAGAAGTTTTACATGATATTCTTATTGAATTTGGTATTCCCAAGAAATTAGTTCGATTAATTAAACTGTGTCTCAGTGAAACGTACAGCAGAGTTCGTATAGGACAGTTTCTGTCGGATGCGTTTCCAATTCACTGTGGGCTAAAGCAAGGAGATGAACTATCACCTTTACTTTTTAACTTTGCTCTAGAGCAGACGTCTCCAAAACCGTACTCGCGAGTAAGCCCCTGAACGGAACCGAAGCTAGTACGTAATGAGCGCGCTCCGCCTCACCCATCCCCACCTGTACTGTACTCAATGTTTATGCGCAAACGAAGAGCAGTGGCGGACTGCCATTATCACTGTGTTGGTCGGCGTGTTCCACCGTCTTCTAATCATGGACGTAGTACATTCAAGGGTAAAAGGGAAGAGAAATATTTTGTGTTAGTGGGAAGAATGTGAAACGCTTAAGTCCACACCTGTGGAGTAACGGTCAGCGCGTCTGGTCGCGAAACCAGGTGGCCCGGGTTCCATTCCTGGTCGGGGCAAGTTACCTGGTTGAGGTTTTTCCCGGAGTTATCCCTCAACCCAATATAAGCAAATGCTGGGTAACTTTCGGCGTTGGACCCCGGACTCATTTCACCGGCATTATCACCTTCATCTCATTCAGACGCTAAATAGCCTAAGATGTTGATAAAGCGTCGTAAAATAACCTAATGAAAAAAAGAAACGCTTGATTTGTACGAACTTTCTTAAGGGTGTGTTAAAATTCAACAAGCGACGACAATACTCGACTCTTCACAAAAAATATCATAGAATTACAGGCATGTTGCACATGTGAAAAGAATTTATTTTGGGGTTATATGTATAACTGTTGGTTATACATGATAATCAGTATATAACAATATGTTTGCACTCAGTTCCCCATGACATACTTATAGCTTTTTGTTTAATTTTAGGTATGCTTAGGCATACAAATATTTTTATAAATATAAAACAAGAAAATACAAACACAAATCATACACGTGTTCTCAGTCTTAAACAAAAAAAGCTTCTTGCTAGCTATGTTCTAGCTTGGAATATTGGAAAATCAATAAAGCCCTTTACAGAAGCATCATTTGTAAAATCGTGCATACAGAACGCTACTAAAATACTGTGTCCAGAACAAAGTCAAAGTTTAAGAAAATTAAATTGTTTCCAATTACAGTTCAGAGAAGGAATTTCAAGATTGTAAATATAATTGAATCTGAAGTCGAAACCACAATTAGACAGTTTGTAGCTTACTCACTTGTACTGGACGAAAGCATAGATAGAAATGACGAAGCTCACCTAACCATTGTCATTCGAGGAGTTAATGAACATTTTACTGTGTCTGAATATCTTCTAGATGTAATTACAAAATATAACTGGAGAAGATCTTTTCCAGGCACTGAAAGGCACCATAGAACAGAAGAGGTTGAATTTGCAATGGCTTGTGTCAATAGCAGCAGAAGGGGCTCCAGCTTCATAGTATGTCAAAATAATATACAAACGTATGATATTTCTTATTCTTTTGATGTTATTATTTGTAAACCTAAGCAGACCGTTGCCGCAATCCCCCACTGACCGCTCCCATCTGTTGAGGTACGAGACTCTTCCCCTTCTCTAGTCCTACAGCACACTGTGTTCGGCGGGCAGCATCGAGAGTACGAATGACGATACGCTTTTTGGAGACCTCTGCTGTAGAGTATGCCATTAGGAAAGTCCAAGATAACAGAGAGAGTTTGGAATTGAACCGGTTACATCAGCTGCTTGTCTATGCGGATGACGTGAATATGTTAGGAGAAAATCCACAAACGATTAGGGAAAACACGGGAATTTTACTGGAAGCAAGTAAAGAGATAGGTTTGGAAGTATATCCCGAAAAGACCAAGTATATGATTATGTCTCGTGACGAGAATATTGTATGAAATGGAAATATAAAAATTGGAAATTTATCTTTTGAAGAGGTGGAGAAGTGCAAATATCTTGGAGCAACAGTAACAAATATAAATGATACTCGGGAGGAAATTAAACACAGAATAAATATGGGAACTGCCTGTTATTTTTCGGTTGAGAAACTTTTATCATCCAGTCTGCTGTCGAAAAATCTGAAAGTTAGAATTTATAAAACAGTTATACTACCGGTTGTTCTGTATGGTTGTGAAACTTGGACTCTCACTTTGAGAGAGGAACAGAGATTAAAGGTGTTTGAGAATAAGGTTCTTAGGAAAATATTTGGGGCTAAGAGGGATAAAGTTACAGGAGAATGGAGAAAGTTACACAACACAGAACTGAACGCATTGTATTGTTCACCTGACATAATTAGGAACATTAAATTCAGACGTTTGAGATGGGCAGGGCATGTAGCACGTATGGGCGATTCCAGAAATGCATATAGAGTGTTAGTTGGGACGCCAGAGGAAAAAGACCTTTAGGGAGGCCGAGACGTAGATGGGAAGATAATATTAAAATGGATTTGAGGGAGGTGGGATATGATGATAGAGAATGGATTAATCTTGCACAGCATAGGGTCCAATGGCGGGCTTATGTGAGGGCGGCAATGAACTTTCGGGTTCCTTAAATGCCAGTAAGTAAGTAAGTAAGTAAGTAAGTAAGTAAGTAAGTAAGTAATAATAATAATAATAATAATAATAATAATAATAATAATGGTTTATTTTAACTGGCAGAGTTAAGAGTGTTCGGCCTTCTCTTCCACTCAACCAATACTTACTTACGGCTTTTAAGGAACCCGCAGGTTCATTACCGCCCTCACATAAGCCCGCCATCAGTCCCTATCCTGTGCAAGATTAATCCAGTCTCTATCATCATATCCCACTTCCCTCAAATCCATTTTAATATTATCCTCACATCTGCGCCTCGGCCTCCCCAAAGGTCTTTTTCCCTGCGGCCTCCCAACTAACACTCTATATGCGTTTCGGGATTCGCCCACACGTTCTGCATGCCCTGCCCATCTCAAACGTCTGGATTTAATGTTCCTAATTATGTCAGGTGAAGAATACAATTCATGCAGTTCTGTGTTGTGTAACTTTCTCCATTCTCCTGTAACTTTATCCCTCTTAGCCCCAAATATTTTCCTAAGAACATTATTCTCAAACAACCTCAGCCTCTGTTCCTCTCTCAAAGTGAAAGTCCAAGTTTCACAACCATATAGAATAGCCGGTAATATAACTGTTTTATAAATTCTAACTTCCAGATTTTTAACAGCAGAGTAGATGACGAAAGCTTCTCAACCGAATAATAACACGCATTTCCCATATTTATTCTGCGTTTAATTTCCTACCCAGTGTCATTTATATTTGTTACTGTTGCTCCAAGATATATGAGAAATATGAGGAAGTGAAAGAGAAAGAAGAGGAATATTTTTATTGGGTTATTTTACGACGCTGTATCAACGTCTAGGTCTGAATGAAATGAAGGTGATAATGCCGGTGAAATGAGTCCGAGGTCCAGTGCCGAAAGTTACCCAGCATTTGCTCGTATTGTGTTGAGGGAAAACCCCAGATAAAATCTCAACCAGGTAACTTGCCCCGACCGGGATTCGAACCCGGGCCACCTGGTTTCGCGCTGACCGTTACTCCACAGGTGTGAACAGAGAAGTGGAATATGATGAATGAAAGATAAAGACGAAGAGGAAAGTATTTGAGAAAAATGAGGAATTGGAGGAGAATGGGAAAGAGGTAGATGAAGAGGATGAGATAGAACAAGAGAAAAATCATGAAGAAAGTGTTGAAAAGGAGAAATATGGAGAAAAGAATCAGAAAAATGTTAGGAATAATGATGATAATGAGCTGAAAACGATGACGATTATACGTAATAGAGTTGCATTACCACGCAATATTTCCATCAAGTGGTGATTACTATGCCAGAGTTATCGCCAAGTATAATTTAGACATTTCATAAAAACAAATGATCGCTTTCCGTGCTCAAAACTTCGATGTTATATTTTTTTGTTTGAGTGAACAAAATGACGAGGAAGTGGACTTCCTTTCTGTAGAATTCCCTCTTTGTAATTTTGAATCCCGCCTGTAATTATGCAGGACAAAAATTTCCTTAAGATCGCAGTTCTAAGTATTTAATGACAAAATGACGTTTCGACAAAATATAAAATAGGCTCAAGTACAATGCGACAGTAGCACGTTTCAGAAAGTTATATCCGCGACTCAGGGACATAATGCTTGGGTTAATCTAAGTACGTAATTTCATATGTACTTGGGTCCCAACTAACATTTTATATGCACTTCTGTATTCGGACATACGTACTACATACTCTGCCCATCTCAAACGTCTGGATTTAATGTTCTAATATTTCCTTCTTTCTTTATTTCTTTCTTCTTTTACGCCTTTATTTATTTATTCATTTATTTATTTATGTATTTATTCATTTATTCATTTATTTATTTATTCATTTATTCATTTATGTATTTATTCATTTATGTATTTATTCATTTATTCATTTATGTATTTATTCATTTAATCATTTATTTATTTATTCTTTTATTCATTTATTCATTTATGTATTTATTCATTTATTCATTTATGTACTTATTCATTTATGTACTTATTCATTTATTCATTTATGTACTTATTCATTTATGTATTTATTCATTTATGTGCTTATTCATTTATGTATTTATTCATTTATTCATTTATTTATTCATTTATTTATTCATTTATTCATTTTTGTATTTATTCATTTATGTATTTATTCATTTATGTATTTATTCATTTATGTCTTTATTCATTTATGTCTTTATTCATTTATTCATTTATGTATTTATTCATTTATGTATTTATTCATTTATTCATTTATGTATTTATTCATTTATGTATTCATTCATTTATGTATTCATTCATTTATTCATTTATGTATTCATTCATTCATTCATTCATTTATGTATTCATTCATTTATGTATTCATTCATTCATTTATGTATTCATTCATTCATTTATGTATTCATTCATTTATGTATTCATTCATTTATGTATTCATTCATTTATGTATTCATTCATCCATCCATCTATCTATGTATTTATTTATTTATTTATTTATTTAATCTGGCATGATTAAGACCATAAGGCCTTCTTTTCCCTCCTACCAGACAGCACACATAAATACAAAAAATACAAACAGTAAAAAAAATTATACGAGTATAAATTAAATTAAAACACTTAAATAGTAACAGTTAAGATCTTGTCGTTAATAAATAAAGGACTACAATGTTCATGATAATGAGAATTGGTAATCATCCTGATTGTTTTTTTTTCTGTAATTTAAAAATCTTTATGCTCGACCATGCCGAAATGTATTAATTATACACCTGGTAGCAGTCCTTTAATGCATGTCATTAAACTACACCTACTCATTAAAGTACAGGTGTTCAGCCAATGACAATTCAGCTTACAGGTGTTCAGCTAATGATAAGTCAGCTTTGTACCGTTATAAAACCGCAAGTATCGATTATTCTCAGATATGCAATCGAAAGAGAATTAGCGAAAAGTCACGGAGGCTGGAAATCCAATACTGTCGCAGAAGCTTATGTTCTGTTATTATAATAATTAGCGTTAATTGTAAATAATATTCAAATAAATTCAATTTGTCATCTCATTTTTCAATGTCGAATTCAATAATCAAGGTTATATCAAGTTTAACGGGATTACATCAAGGTCAATGACATTATAATTCCTCGGAAAAAATCAATACTTTCGCGTCTGCGCACATCTCACAATTCACGACCTAGAACAAGGTCACTTCCGATCTAGTCAGATACAAATAAAATGTATACATCTGAATAATTTCAAGTTAGAAATATGGTCGAGCATAAAAAGTCGTATGAAACTTGCCTATAATGGTAATTAAGACGCTCGTATGAATATTATGAAACTCGCTTGCTCTCGTTTCATAAACATCCATACTTGCGTCTTAATTACTATCATCTTAGGCTCGTTGCATAATGTACTATAATGACATGAGTCCTGTTAGGTGAGGGGTTGGACTTTTTCCATTGCTGGTTGTCACAATCAAAAAATTAAGACACAACGTTTCGAAGGGTGGTTCTCCCTTCGTCTTCAGGTGGAAGGAAGGAGAGAAGAGAAAAAAAACCTATTGTTGGGATCGTTACGTACAGCTATTCTGTATGATCTGTCATGGTTCTCCCTTCGTCTTCAGGTGGAAGGAAGGAGAGAAGAGAAAAAAACCTATTGTTGGGATCGTTACGTACAGCTATTCTGTATGATCAGTCATACAGAATAGCTGTACGTAACGATCCCAACAATGGGTTTTTTTTTCTCTTCTCTCCTTCCTTCCACCTGAAGACGAAGGGAGAACCTCCCTTCGAAACGTTGTGTCTTAATTTTTTGATTGTGACAACCAGCAATGGAAAAAGTCCAAACCCCTCACCTAAACATTAACAATCCACCATTGCTTTCCAACCCCTCATTTAGATCGACATGAGTCCTGTTGCCCCACAATAAGATACCATATTTTAAAATGCTGTTAAAATAGACGTAATAGGCAGCCTTAACATTTTTAATGGTAAAATCATTTTTAAACTTTTCAAAAGAAATAAAATCGTGAATAATATATTACTTTAATACACAATCTGTTGTTCCCAAGTTAGCTTTGTGTCAACTGCAATTTCAAGCATGTTACATGAACGTTGAGCATGGTTGTATTTATTTTTATAAAGTAAATGTTACTGATTCTGTTTTGTTTTCATTGAAGACTAAATCATGAGCTTCAAACCATTCTTTAAGTTCTACAATAGAGGGTGATTCACGAGGATTTACCGTCCCTTACGGAGCTTATTTCCGAAGACATTCTGAGCAAAAAAATACCATATAAACATATTTTGTACTAATCTCAATATTTTCAGAGTTACGTTAATTTGAAGTTGTTTGTAGAATACCATTATTCTTGAGTTTTAAGGGTAAAATAATATTACAGATAAAGAATGAACTATTCAGAATTATCAGTTCTTTAATTAGCTAATGTTCTGAAGCTAAAAATGTGTTATGAATTCCATAGTTGCTTCGTACACATTTTTTCCTTAGATTTTTAACTACAAAATTACATTTTCTTACGCATTTACCACAGCAATTGTTGCAAATCACGCCATTCTTGTAAATTCTTCAAGACTGTACATTAGAATGCATAATTAAACTGTAAAGAATCAAGTTCCTAAAGTTGTATGATTTGTAACAATTTTTGTGATAAGTGAATAAGAATTATGTCATTTTTAGTTAAAAATTGAAAAACAGAACCCGTAGAAAGCAATTAACAACACATTTTTTAGCTTCATTAGCCAATTAAAAAATGACACTTTTGAATAGTTCATTCTCTATTTGTAAATTGTTCTTTCCCTTAAAACTAAAGAAAAAAGGTATTTTACTAACAACTTCAAATTAATGTAACTCTGAAAATATTGAGATTAGGAAAAATGTTTATGCTCGACCATGCCGTAATCTAGTAATTATACACCTGGTAGCAGTCCTTTAATGCATGTCATTAAAGTACACCAATTCATTAAAGTTCAGGTTTTCGATTATTCTCGGATATGCAATCGAAAGACAAATAGGGAAACGTCACGAAGGCTGGAAATCCAGTACTGTCGCAGAAGGTTATGTTCTGTTACTATAATAATTAGCGTTAATTGTAAATAATATTCAAATAAATTCAATTTGTCATCTCGTTTTTCAATGTCGAATTCAATTTCAAGGTTATATAAAGATTAATTTTTATCTTACTCTCTAGATTATGTCAAGGTCGTCGACATTCGTTCCCCGGAAAAATCAATACTTTCGCGTCTGCGCACATCTCACAATTTATGAGGTAGGCTACTGCACTCACTCACATAACAATAACATGAATATTTATGAATAATTTCAAGTTAGAAATATGGTATGAAAATTATGAAACTCGCTTGCGCTCGTTTCATAAACATCCTCGCGTCTTAATTACTACCATTATAGGCTCGTTGCATAATGTACTATTATATTACATTTTTTTCTCAGAATGTCTTCAGAAATAATCTCCGTAAGTGACGGTAAATCCTGGTGAATCACCCTGTATAAATCAGCGTTTCACTTTCAAGCAACTGGAGGTTTTATAACGATTGAATATTGCGGTGTCATCAGCATAATGCATAACGTCGGAGTGAATATTAAAACCAATAATATTTCAGTTGCCTGTGTTGTTCCTTGAATAAAGTTGTTTTGTTTTGCCTATGTCGTCACCCAAAGACTGTGACGTAATTTCAAGACGACCAGTATATCCTGGCAGGTAGGTAATTCCGGGAATGTATCCACCATCTCGAGGGAATCTGCATGCGTTTCTGGGAGAAGGGGCGTTGAGAGATGTGTTGAAACAGAAAAGGGTTTGTGGATTGTTTTCTGCGGAAGCCACAAATCTAGTTAAGGCCGCAGCAAGACCAAGCGATGTCACTGCAGAAGTACACCATTCGTCTTCTTATCGGTAACACGGCTCCAAAGAAAAAGGATAACTTTAGAGGTGTGGGAAACTGGAACTGTAGTGCAGTTCGTTCTATAGCTCACTTTCCGAATGGCAAGCAACTTTTTATAACCTGTAAATTTAAAGTTTGGATATGTTGCCTACATTTCAGAAGGAACTTCTGCACTGCCTTTGGTGCTAGGATACCAAATCATAACGCTGAAACTGACAAAAGAATGTAGCTATTATTCATTTTGTGTGTTTAAAATTATTGCTATAGACCAGTGGTGGGCAAAATGAACGCAACCCACAAGACAGGATTTAAATGGCAACTACATACTGTGGAAGGGGTTGCACTCTACAGTGCAGTGACGGATTTACAGACAGTTGCGCCACTACACTCCTACCTACCATATGTAATTAGAATAGTCCATTCACATGATATTTAATTAATCATTTTTCAAAGCAATTTCTTGGAAATTGGGATTTATATCTGTGTATGCTATTTTCAGTTGCGCAAGGAGATGAGCATCGCTTAAGCGGGATCTGTGGCTGGACTTTATAAATTTCATTTTAGAAAACAGCTGTTCGCATTGGTAGGTTGATGAATATATACCATCATTTCCCACAACTATGGTCCTGGAACACAACTATGGTCCACGATACAACCATTCAAAGATCATTGTAGAAGTAACATAGACCGTTCGTAGATAGCTGCAGTGACTTGAATTCAAACTACAGTGCAGCAAGAATATAGATAAACGAGGTACTACGTTATGGAGTACAAAATTTGAATAGTTGTATCGTGGACAATAGTTATGTTCCAGGACCATAGTTATGGCAAATGACGGTACTCATTATTTTTAAGGAAACTGTCTAAGCAGTGGATATGTAGTACTGGACATATTTTAAAAAATTTTAGCCCCCAGTAGACCTTCACATTCTGCTTTCAAGAAGCCATCATTCTGCAAATCCAATACCTCTAACTGCAATTCTGGGATAACATCTTCAATTTAAACATGAAAAGGAAGTAGCAAAAATATTGAAATCTTTCTCCATCCTTTGAAAATCATTGAATCTGTGATCTTTGAACTCGTATAACAGGTGACCTATTTTAAGAATGTAGGTACATATTTAATGGCGGCCGGGTAGCTCAGTTGGTAGAGCAGCTGGCTACGGACTGGAAAGACCGGGTTTCGATCCCAGGTGGTGACAGGATTTTTCCTCGTTGCCAGACTTCCAGAACGGCCCCGAGGTTCACTCAGCCTCCTATAAAATTGAGTACCGGGTCTTTCCCGGGGGTAAAAGGCGGTCAGAGCGTGGTGCCAACCACACCACCTCATTCTAGTGCCGAGGTCATGGAAAGCATGGGGCTCTACCTCCATGCCCCCCAAGTGCCTTCATGGCATGTTACGGGGATACCTTTTTTTTTTTAGGTACATATTTAAGTTCGCGTCCTAAATTTTTGTAACTAATCCTAAACATGAGAAATGAAGGAACCGCCTTTCTTGTAAGTGTGATACCTCTCGATTCATATGATTCTGCGAAAGACATTGTATCACTAATGAAGCTCCGAAGTACAGCAATCCAGTATAATCCGCCACGTACACGCGCAGTAGGAAGGGAGCAGGGAGGGGAAGGTAGAGGTAAATTTGATGCTTCGCTGAGGTCTGACGTCACTGCGGCAATGCCGCAGGAATGCCCACCACTGCTATAGACCAGGGGTCGTCAGCACAGTGCACGCTGGGGCTAGCATCTCTTACCCGCTGAAAACGCAGCGCAACATAGTGCTCTGCGTAGCTGCTAGCGGGTATGCTCTCTATCTCTCCCTGCTGCACGACGGTGTACATGGGACGGCACTGCGTACCCGTTGCACATTTCAGCGAGTGCTGACGACCACTGCTATAGACTACAGAGCGCTCGGAGTTCAGAAAACACCACTGGGCACATAGACGTCTTCGTAGCAACATCGCTCCCTCTTCTGTATTGTAGATATTTACGCATTTTATAATTCTATAAAATAATGTATCTACTCCATTTATTCGGTTATTGAAAATACAAATGAACTAATATGTACTTACGTATATCTACAACAATATAAAGCGTTTATATTTCAAGCAAAGCTTAGTTACAGTATTTAGATTTATATTTCTTACTTTATATCTATGTGTGTATTTATTTACACTGCAAGTGGGCAAACACTCGGTGGCAGTGGTAACTTAATTACACACAATAATAGTACATTATGCAACGAGCCTATAATGAAGGTAATTAAGAAGTGAGTATGGATATTTATGAAACGAGCGGAAGCGAGTTTCATAATTTTCATACGAGCTTCTTAATTACCATTATAGGCGAGTTTCATACGACTTTTTATGCTTGACCATATTTCTAACTTGATATTATTAATTTTAATTGTATCTACCCTTCAGCAATGTTCCGTATGTTGTGAGATGTGCGCAAACGCGAAAGTATTCATTTTTTTTCCGAGGAACAGATGTCCACATTGACCTTGCTAGGCCAAAAGAACCTACAGAGATAACATTGAAATTAAATTAGACATTGAAAAACGAGATGACAAATTGAATTTATTTGAATATTATTTACAATTAACGCTAATTATTATAGTAACAGAACATAACCTTCTGCGACAGTATTGGATTTCCAGCCTCCGTGACTTTTCGCTAATTCTCTTTCGATTGCATATCCGAGAATAATCGATACTTGCGGTTTTATAACGGTGGAAAGCTGACCTGTCACTGGCTGAACAGTTGTAACCTGAGTCGTCATTGGCTGAAAGACCTGACCTTTAATGAGTAGGTGTACTTTAATGACATGCATTGAGGGTCTGCTACAGGTGTATAATTACTACGTTTCGGCATGGTCGAGCATAAAAATTAATACACAACAATTACAAGGTACACAATAAATACAATTAATAACATTAATACATAAAATAACCCAATTAATAGCTGAACCTAATTGTTACATTCGAAGTCGATTATTGCCTTGTTCAAGTGACATAACTATAATAAGGAATTATACTCTTATTTCTGTTATAATATTATAGTTTACTATGTATTTCACATGACATGTTCGGACATTGTGCAAATCTGGCTTTCAGGACTCCTTGTGAAGCTGATTTGTATGTATGTATGTATGTATGTATGTATGTATGTATGTATGTATGTATGTATGTATGTACAGGGACATCATTTTATTTTTACTTTAATTTTTATTGTACCTGAGTTTTTTAATGTACTTCACTCCCACCCCTTTCTTCTAATCAAGTTCAACCATCCTCCACACAGATCCAAGACCGCATATACAGTCATAGTAGCTTTACGTTCAGAGTAAACAGTACGTTACAAAAATATGTTCGCGTTTTCCAGTGACGAAGGAGCTTTCAATATTGAATCATTTTTGCACAGGTACTGTCGTCCATTTTCCTACGTCGCATCCCAGTTTCCCCCACCTGCTTCTATTCGCCTTTCTCTAAAGGCTAGTGGCTGGGCTATCTTAGCTCTTTTCTGAGAGCATTAATTCCTGTTATGAATTGGATGTCTACGTAATATTATACCCATACAATTGTTTAAAATAACTTAAATAAAAGAGCCTCGTTAAGTAATTAAATGTCACGTGATTTCCTCCTTTCCTACGACCTTGCGATACAACCACTTGGACGGACAGTAGATAGCATGTCTGAGTAATTTTATCTTTTCGGATCGGCCAGAAATGAAGATTGAATTTACAGTACGTAGGGTACAGAATTATTTCAACATGAGTTACTAGTACGAAGGACGAAACTGGTAATTGGAATTACGTACAATAGTCTATAGTGCGATAATATGCACATTAGAAATGAAGCCTCTATCGAAATGAACGGCCACCAATTTCAAAATGTGTTTAAATATTCATATTATGATTATTTTTCAATTTAACTTCATTCTGTATAGTGTACGCTAATGTGCTATAGACAGTATAATATGCACTGCATAATGAATACGTCCACATGGATAGCTCAGTTCGTGAGTAAAAACACTCATTGTTAATACTGTACTGTATTTTGATTAAACAAAAACCTAATGAAAATTATCAAAGTCAAAAGCGCAATATTTCCTAGTTTACGTAAATGGATGAACTACATTTGTTCCCTCCTATACCTAGTAAAGTGATATATTTGTATTTTACGCCAGTATCATCGAACTCTAGTCGTGGAAGGGGGTAGGCAGACGGTATTTGCGGTTCTCAATCTTGATCCAAAGGTATAGCCAGGTTAATATTAAAAATGTTATTAAAAATAAAATGATGTCCCTGTATTTATTACAATGCAAGTGGGCAAGAACTCTGTAACAGTGGTACAAACAATATAAACAAGACAATAAAATTACAATACACAATAGAATTATATACACAATACAATTAGAATACACAATAATTACAATTAATAATACATAAAATAATATAATAAGTGAACCTAATTTCCTATTACAGCTCACATATGTATAGGCGCTACATAAGTTTCACATTGCTACTGATAACCTTTCACTACACTCTCATCTCACTCACTGCACTGGCATTATGACACATCTCACTGACACTTTAGAACACATTTCACTGACACTATATAACATATTTCACTAACATTATAGAACACATTTCACTGACACTATATAACACATTTCACTGACACTATAGAACACATTTCACTGACACTATAGAACACATTTCACTGACACTATAGAACACGCTATAAATTATCACTGATCAAAATTATTCACTGCCATTGTAAACCATAACTTCAACGACTCACCACGCTTCACTGATACAACAGTTCAAATAAGACAAATAATTACACCCTTATTCATACAGGAACATCATTTTATTTTTACTAATTTTTTAATATTAACCTGGTTATACCTTTAGAGAACCGGAAACACCGTTCGCTACCCCCTTCCAGGACTGGAGTTCGATGTTACTGGCGTAAAACACAAACAAATCACTTTACTAGGTATAGGAGGGAAGAAAAGTAGTTCATTTATTTACGTAAACTAGGAAATATCGCGATTTTGAGTTCGATAATTTTCATTAGGTTTTTGTTTAATCAATATGCAGTACTGTATTAACAATAAGTGTTTTTACTCATGAACTGAGTTATCCATGCGAACGTATTCATTATGCAGTGCATATTATACTGTCTACAGTACATTAGCGTACAATATAGAGAATGAAGTTAAATCTAAAAATAATCATAATATGGATATTTAAACACATATTTGAATAATGGTGGCTGTTCATTTGATACAGGCTTCAGTTCTTTTGTGCATATTATCGCACTATAGACTATTGCATCTAATTCCAATTGCCAGTTTCGTCCTTCGTACTAGTAACTCATATTGATATAATTCTGTACCTACTCTATAAAAGAGTACCTTACGTACTGTAAATTCAATCTTCACTTCTGCCCGACCCGCACAGATAAAATTACTCAGACATGCTATCTACTGTCCTTCCAAGTGGTTATGCCGCAGGATCGTACAAAGGGAGGAAATCACGTGACAGTTAATTACTTAACGAGGCCCTTTTATTTAAGTTATTTGAAACAGTTGTATAATATTACGTAAACGTCCAATTCCTAACAGAAATTAATATTTCTAGAAAAGAGCTAAGACAGCCCAGCTTTTACAGAGGGGCGTGCAGAAGCAGGTGGGGGATGCGACGTAGGCAAACGGACAGTATCTGTGCGAAAATATGATTCAATATTGAAAGCTCATTCGTCACTGGAAAACGCGAACATATTTCTGGAACGTACTATACTCACTAACTCAGTGCTGTTTACTATGTGCGGTCTTGATTCTGTCTGGAGGGCAGTTGGAACTTCATTAGTAGAAGGGGTGGGAGTGAAGTACATTCAAAAACTCAGGTACAATAAAAATTAACGTAAAAATAAAATGATGTCCCTGTGCTTATAAACAGAACTACATTAAACTGAACATTTGTAGTTTAAGACCCTCTTTCAAGTTATTTTAAAATAAGTTATAATTCAAACCAAGGGAATAACTCGTCAGGCTAAGTAAATACATATATTATTACGATGTATCGAAGTACATATGATATTTCCATGCAGAAATTATGCGTCATCTTATGATGAAGGATGAGTGGAGCGGAGAAAAATTTTCTCCGGCACCGGGATTTGAACCCGGGTCTTCAGCTCTACGTGCTGACGCTCTAGCCACTGAGCCATACCGGATTCCCGTCCCGATGCAGGATTGAATCCTCTCAGTTTAAGCTCCACCACCTATTAGGTTCCCTCTAGTGGCCAACTCTCATGCACTGTGTCACAGATGTGACAGTGGCACAATGTCCAACACACTATGTGCAGAGATGCACTCATTACGAGTGACTGAGTGGCCGGGACCCGACGGAATGAGGGCTGTCTTAAATCACTAAGTGATTATTTTCGCATATCAAGTGTTATTACGATGTACCGAAGTACATATGACATTTCCATGCAGAAATTCTGCGTCATCTTATGATCAAGGATGGGTGGAGCTTAGTGGATAGAGCGTCAGTACGCACAGCTGAAGTCCCGGGTTCAAATCACGGTGCCGGAGAGAATTCTTTTCCGCTCCACCCATCCTTCATCATAAGTAAATATATGTCACCTTAAGTAATGTAACGTCTCTTATTTTTAATTTACACTTTACAACAACTTTTTAAATTTATATGTTAGAAAATGAGTAAGTATCTATTTTATATTTTCTAATACAAAGAGAAGGAATGCCCGTTAAGAAGACGCCTATATTCACTGACCTTAACGTGAGACCGACTTAAAGACAACAGCGTGTTCTCTCATAAAATGTCTCCACTTTTATTAATGCTTCGAACTTACAATCATCTATCAAATAAACAGGATTTAGATTTCTCGTTATCATACAATATGTACAAGAAAAAGTTATATACAGCAATGGTTTCATGATATGTTGGATTTTAGTTGCATGTTGGTTGTAGTTGTAGTCAGGTATCATGCTGGTTGGAACACGTGTTCTGTAGTGGTAAATTTCTTAAATAAGTAAATTAAGACTATTAGTCCTGCTATATAATACTGTATACTGAATTTATTTACATAGTGTTATATTTACTCTGTAATTACAGCTACATTTTACATTTTTGGCTATGATATCTATACTTAACTCTCTTTAATTTATTTTTATTTTTGGTATTTTTCATTTATATCTATATCTGTGCCTTTTATTTAGGTAGTATCTATTTGTTTGTTTTTTTTTTCATTTTCAATTTTCAATTTGTAATTACACTTGTATCTTGCATTTGTTTCTGTTTTATCTCTTTTTTCATGTTATATGTAATTCTGTGTTTTTTAAACAAATCTGTACTGTCTATTGTAATTGGGGCTTTGCCCTGTTTAAATAAATAAATAAATAAATAAATAAATAGATAAATAATAAATAAATAAATCAATAAATAAATAAATAAACACATGTATTAGATTTATTTGCAACATCAGTACATTTTAACTATTTCACTTTCACGGCGCTTCATTGAATTAAAACTTACATGCACACTTACGCAACCGTAATATGTTGTATTTAACATTAATTATTAGCCTATATGTTTTATTAATTATAGAATTTTGTACCCATCCACATGATAGCATACGAGATTGTGTTTTTTGTATCAATTATACAACCTGTTTCAATATTTTTTTTCTCCAATTGTTTTATTGCCCTCCTGGAACTGGGCGGCCTAGAAAACTATTTCTACAGTTTCATCTCGTTTTTCCAGACGATTTTATTCATATATGTTTTGATAACATATGTAAGTTCAAGCACAGAATATATCTTTATTACGCAATCTCCACGTGGTAACTAACACAACACTACACGACTCCTCTCTACATATCCCAATCTCAGACTGACTAGTCATTGAAACGTTACGTGAGGTATTGAACGCCGGGAGAGAGAGGGCTGGCTCCCCGGCAGTTGCTCAACCAACTCCGCCGCCAAGCGACCGATGAATAAACCGGTACTTATCGCTGGAACGCTCTGTATTTTGAAGTTGCATGGAATGTCCAAGAATCAGGAGATAGTTCAAACTGTTATTCCATATATTCCGGATCACTTTTTATACCATAATGCGCAAATGAAAACCTTCCGCGAAATGATATCAACTTTTCTCTGAAATATTGTCCTCCGGCGTTCCTAGTCTGCGATATGTTCCATCTAACTTCGTTAATAATAAAAGGTGATAATGATAATAATAAAAGTAATAGTAATAATAATAAACAAGAATATAACACAGCCATTCATGGCATAAATAATGCTGTGTGACCTCTGTTGAAAATATGGTAGAGATAATTAAATTATAATGGAAACAATAGATGTGTTGTTTAGCTCAGAGGGTCAGAGGAAATACAACATCAAACATAATGAAATATGCAAAGTAATTCAACAGAAATTGGCTTTGAAACATAAATTAGTCAGAATCCGTTCCATATTACAAATGCAGTCAAACAATTATTTTAGAACACACAAATGTAAATTGTATTGTCATAGAAACAATGTCAGACACAAGAATAGAATAATAGAATAAATATCATGATTATGAATAGAAGAAATACAAAATTACTATTTGATGTTATAATGCCGTTTCGGACAGAATTGTCAGAAACATGAGTATCATGAATTTGACACACACTTTTCATAGGCTTCGCGAATTTTTCAACAATTTAATTATTCACTTTCTTCAATAACTTACCAATGATGTTGTTTATACGAGGGGGATCCAGGAAATAACGACCGTTTTGTTGTAATAATTAAAAAATGTATATATATTTGAAAAAACAAAGTCTGTTACATAACTGAAGCTTCCTTTACTTCTCTACATAATCACTACCTACATTTAAACATTTGTCGTATCTGTTCCCGTGTTATACTCCTCTGCCGCCAGTTCATTAAGCCAGGTGTTCACTGTCTTCTTCAACTCTTCATCACTTCCAAAACGCGTACCACTCAAAGTCTTTCAGCTTAGTGAAAAGGTGAAAATCGCTAGAGCAAGGTCTGGACTATAGGGCGGATGATCAAAGATTTCCCAACCGAATTTATCCAGCAATTCTCGAGTTGAAGAAGCAGTGTGCGGACGGGCGTTGTCGTGAAGAAGCACAGCTCCTCTCGAAAGCATTCCTCGCCTCTTGTTTTGGATGGCTCGCCGTAGTTTTCGTAAAGTCTCACAATAACGATTTGCATTGATCGTAGTGCCTTTTGGCATGAAATCCAGCAAAAGAACACCTTTGCGATCCCAAAAGTCAGTAGCCATGACTTTTTGTGTTGAGAGAGTCTGTTTGAATTTTCTCGGTTTCTTGGGTGATGAGGGATGATGCCACTGACGTGATTGGCGCTTGGTCTCTGGGGTGTTGTGAGACACCCAGGTCTCATCACCAGTCACAATTTGATCAAGAAAGGAGTCTCCATCTCTGTGATATCGCATCAAGAATGTCAATGCTGAGGCCATTCTCTGAGTTTTGTGTTGGTCACTCAGTTGCCGTGGAACCCATCGTGCACAGATTTTGTGGTAGCCAAGATGTTGCGACACAATTTCACCAAGCAAAGAACGAGAAATGTCAGGAAAGGCAATATACAATTCGTCGAGTGATGTTCGCCTGTCTTGCAAGATTCTGTCGTTCACTTTAGTCTTCAGGTCTTCTGTGATGAGTGATGGGCGTCCGGGTCGAGTTTCATCGTGGAACATTTGTTCGCCCATTGTTGAACATTTCTCACCATTTTCTCACATTTCTTTCATTCATTACAGTATCACCATACACTTCTTTCAATTCCCGGTAAATTTCTGCAGGTTTCAAATGTCGGGCATTCAAAAATCGAATCACACTCCTCACCTCACAGTCGGGGGGATTATCAATCACGTCGTTCATTTTGAAGTAACACAAAATGCACAATGGCGACTTGTTGCAACCAGTACTCACAACATTATGAGAACACATGTTAAGGAAGCCAGTTGACCTTCAAACAAGGAAGGGGAGTCAGCTGCGCGGCGGATGTGCGCGAACGGTCGTTATTTCCTGGATCCCCCTCGTAGTTTGTTTTTCTTGAACAGTTATTCAGATGATATTGCATAACTGAAGTTGTTTAATATACAGGGTGTATACGATATAAACTGTCAAAATTATATAGACAGTAGGCTATATATCGCGCTACTGAACAGAATGTCTAGTCAATCCTTATAATCTTACTTTTGGTTTGTAAAGTACCATGGTTTTAAGATTGATAGTCGTCTAATATATGTTTACATTTCGACTTAACGTGAATGCCATCGCCAATGACCTTGCGCCCAACACACGTCAATACACAACAGAGTAACAAACGACTGTTTCAGGGTACGTATCGGGCAGAGTAAATAAGGGCCGAATTCATAGTCAACACTTATCGTAAGGAAACACTTAAGCAGTTGCTTATAATCATTTCCTATTCAAAAATCCCACTGGAGTGAACACTTATTCAAATAAGGTAGCTTGTCAGCTTACTCAAGTGTTTCCTCATATGCATTGTAATCAGCTGATTCGGTATACAATAGATGATGATTATGATTTAATTTAATTTATTGAGTACTGTAATTAAAATGAAAATGAGCTTCGGCTAGCAAAATATACATCAGAGATACGAAAAACCCTTTAGAGATGTATAATGATCAACAATTTAAGAGGAGATACCGTTTCGACAAGAACACTGTTGTGAATATTCTGGTGTCTCTCATTTAAATTCACAATGCAACCACGAGGCTTACCGATTTCGCCACTGCTGAAAGTACTGGTTGCTTTGAGATTTTATGATACAGCAGCATTTCAGGTAGGTTTAAGTGGCATTTTTTTTTTCGAAAAGTATTCGTTATTTTCATTTTTTTTATATCCTACCCAAGGAATAAGTTGTTAAAATTTGCGTAATTATATCACTTCCACTTTATTTAGCATAAAAATAACTGAAAAATAAATTAAAATGATTTACTTACAGAAATATTTTCGGAGTTTGCATTAAACTCAACTGCAACTTTGTTCCATGTCAATTTATTCTTTTGGAGAGAACAATTATCAATTTTTTTTTTCACTTTCGACGATATCTCCATATTTCATAACTAGTGATCTTAACTCACTTCTTTCTTTTCTGTAAAATGCTTTCTGGTCATCTTGTATAATTTTTAGCTCTATAATATTTACTTCTGTATTTGTGTATGACAATAATGCCTATAATGAGACTGAAGACGCTGGAAAACAATTGAATGTAGGAAAGCGCTCACGTCTAGCCATGTTACCATATTTCTTTCGATGTCAAGGGAATGCTCAGGGCATATGAATGAGTAGCGTCTCTGCAATACGATCTAAAATAAGTGCTAAGGAAACGCTCATTACTTAAGTGTTTCCTCATTTTATAAGTGACGACTATGAATTCGACCCTAAGACTCTCAAAATTATTTTTTTTCTGGGAAAACTTCGACAGTTACAGAAAAACGTAATGCCACTTTTTTCTTCGGTTACTTATGTTCTACCACCAGAAATGTTTTTGGAAGTTCCTATAGTTTACACGCTGCACACTGAAGTAAGGAATAATAATAATAATAATAATAATAATAATAATAATAATAATAATAATAATAATAGACTAATAATAATAATAGAGTAATAATTATTTATTTATGTATTTATTTCTTCATTTATTTATTCATTCATTCATTCATTCATTCATTTATTTACTAGCCGTACCCGTGCGCTCCGCTGCACCCGTTAGAAATAAATATAAAGTAATTACATAATTAAAATAGGACGTTTGATCCAGGGAACATTCGTGTTTGATAGAAGGATAAATCGTTTAATATGTTACTTAATTTAAATTGCATCCAAATAATTAAAATGCGATCATTTTGGTCCAGAGACACTCGCTTGGTGCAATGACAATTCCTTTAACATGTTTCTTAATTTTTATTACATGCAACCATAGTTTAATGAAGATTGACATCATTTAGATTTAATGTGTATATTTTATTTTACTTGTTATAGGTTTCCATTGAATTATGGTAATAATTTAATTTTAACCCTTGTTTTCTACGTATTCTGTAAATGGCGCTTGGCCCACTATGGTTGTGAACCCTTCAAATAACTTAAATTATATTATATAATATTACATTTTATATTATATTATATTATATTATATTATATTATATTATATTATATTATATTATATTATATTATATTATATTATATTATATTATATTATATTATATTATATTATATTATATCATATCATATCATATTATATCATATCACATTACATTACATTACATTACATTATATATTATATTATATTATATTATATTATACTATACTATACTATACTATACTATATTACATTACATTACATTACATTATATTATATTATATTATATTATTTTATATTATATTATATTATATTATATATCAGAAGCTACTGTAATAACATTATAACATTATGTCATCTAGAGAAACTACACTTTCGAATGGTGAAATAATAATTAATTATACAAATCGGTTAATTTAGCTTCCGATATTACTTCATACAAACACAGAAACATTCTCTGTAGGGTATCTTTCATAGCTTTCGATTGTTGCTGTCCAAGGCCCCTTATAGACGAAGTCATTTGTTTTTTAAATTCATTACACGGCCTTAGATGGCAGTTATTTTAATTTTATCTCATTAAATATCAGTCCTATCAACATTTTTCAAGGAATAAAACTTATCGAAAATTATGTTTAAAGAAACTTTTGTTATGCAACATTTTTCACAAAAATCAATAATAAGCGAGATATTTCGATTTATTTCATTCAGGCCCCCTCATAAACCCCCTTTTAAATAATGTATTTTGAATGTCATATAGCCCAAAATCTAAGTTACATCGAACTTAATTTATATTCCAATTTTCATCGAAATCCGTTCAGCCATTATCGCGTGAAAAGGTAACAAACATACAGATAGACAGACATACAAACAAGAATTTCAAAAAAGCGATTTTCGGTTTCAGGGTGGTTAATTATATATGTTAGGACCAGTTATTTTTGGAAAATCGAAAATTACCAGAACAATTTCGGCTACAGATTTATTATTAGTATAGATTTATTTATTTATTTATTTATTTATTTATTTATTTACTTATTTACTTATTTACTTATTTATTTATTTATTTATTTATTTATTTATTTATTTATTTATGGCTGATGGTTTTAATCTGTTAACTGGTAACCATTATTTCTCTCCTGATACAGAACATAATAATTTAAAATCTTATCTTAATTTTCTTGAAAAAAATCTTGACACTCATAATTTTAGAATAGTAATCTTTGGTGATTTCAATACTCCGGGTATGGACTGGTCAACTTGTTTTAATCTTAATGACACTCATTATTACTCTAAAATTAAGGCTAAGGATTTATATTCCTCGTCCTGCCTTCTTAGATTAAATCAAATTAACTCAACGTTACAAGCAAAAATCTTCTTGACTTGGTTTTTACTAATGTCAATAACACTATAGTTAAACTATTAATAATAATAATAATAATAATAATAATAATAATAATAATAATAATAATAATAACAGAGTAATAATAATAATAATAATAATTTATCTAACCATTGGAATGGAAATTAGTTCAGGCTTAGGCGTAACAATCATAATTTTTTTTCTTCAAAAATTAGAACGAAATTATTTTGTTGCCATTGTTGTTTAGTTCTGACCTGTGTAGTCTTCTGCAAAACATGTTTGAGGCAAGAACTGTCGAAAATAAACATGTCTAGGAATTATACCACATAGTCAATATTTTTCTTTACACAAATCTGCACTGCAGTTCCAGACCTAGTGGAAAACAAATAGCTCTTTGTTTCAATATAAGTTTCGCTATCTCTGCGACTCTTGCCGCAAAGCAAACAAAAGCCGAGCGCTTTGGAGAGGCACTCCGAGTGCAGCATTTCATATTGCTCATCTGCCGCCTGAAGAGTCCTCCACCCGGTCAACACAGCAGCAAAGCTGGTGAAATGGATGACCGGGCGCGTGACCTCAACTCTGACGCATTAATTTTTCATAGCGGTTTTTACTGCGAAATACAGAATGGCTCTTCATATATTGAAGCATATCCTTATACGAGATATCCAGTTAGTATCCTATTTATGAAACTAATTTATTCAGGAGCTTCAAAGATAGACTTGATTTTAAAAGGGCGTATTGCATTTATTTTCAAGCACGAAAACAGGCTATTTATAAATTTTCCGTTATACCATGTGATTTCAGTACCTACAAATCAGTAATTCAATCTGATTTCATGCATTTTATATGGTCATTTGAAAAATTAAGGATGACATCAATGACTTTTGCTTTCAAATTAAAAATAAATACTTTTAATAGGAAACGTCATACTAGTACTGCGTGTTCAGTTCAAAGTGTGTCATGGCTCGCTGTATGCCGTCATGTGGCTAGTCGTTGAGCCTAGAGAATTCAATCTTCCTATACTTCCGCAGAGGCGTATTACTTATGTGCCAGAGAAGTTGCCTAGCAAGTACGGCGTTCATTCTGAAGAGTACTTACGGATACGTACGGTAACACTTACGGATACGTACGGTAACACCTGTAGTGGCAGGAATGTGAACTGTTTGGAAACATGTACTGAGGTGAGCTATTTTCTTACTGTTGGGATATGGGGAGAGGGTTAAGACGATTACTTGTTGACATTAACTTCGACGGTCAACATGGACACGGAGCATTTGATTTGTATTGTGGAACAATGGATGATAACAAATACCCTGCGTACGACTTGCCCGCACAAAACACAGTTCGAAAGAGGTTATGGTAGCATGGAGACTTTACAGACCGCCATCTGTTGCTACGACGTTCAAGTTATACCGTACACGTTCTCAAGTTCAGATTGAACGCCTTGATTAATAGGCAACTTCTCTGACATAAAAGCTGAAATTCGCTTCAAATCACTGACTCACAACAGTGACGTCATGACACACTTTGAGATGAACACCCAGTATTCGCCTATACAAGACCTTGGCGAGACCTGTACTTTTTTACAGCAGTGAGGCATGGACATTGAGGAAGAAAGACGAAAGCAGAATAACGGCTAATGAAATGAAATTTATGATATATACAGCGGGATATACGAAATGGGATAAAAACGCAATGAAGATGTAATGGAAGAATTACAACTAGAACCTGTAATTAATCACGTAAAACATTATCGGATCAACTGGATAAATCATCTGCATCGCATGCGTAGAGATAGAATCCCAAAAGCGATGCTCCACTATCGTCCAAACGGGAAGAGATATCTCGGTCGTCCAAAGAAGAGCTGGATTGAAAATTCCAACTGCGAGATCGTAACAGACCATATGGCCTAATACTTAACGGGAAGAAGAAGAATATCATACTATGTTGCAGTGTAAAATATTTATCCAATTTTAACTGTTCTGGCATAGAATTTCACAGGTGTATCACCTGAAGTTTAGGAGATTTTCGAATTAAAAGACGTGATTAAGATGTGACTATGTGAGAAATAAAGAGAAATGAGTGTCATACATTGCTAAGATATCCCCCCCACCAAAAAAACACCGAAAAAATCTAAACGATAATAAGTGAACTCCTAGCGAAATACATGAAAATATGTGTGTAGTGAGAGATAATGCTGCTTCAAATCAAATTAATGATGTAAATTGTTTCCGCGATTTTATACACGGAATAACAACATGTGAACTCACACAGGGTATAGGTCCACCATAGACAGTTTGTGCTGAAAGAAAATGTTGACCGAGTGAATGATTCAATCATGGCAAATTATAGATCGACAGTTACATCAAGGATGCGCTTGAAAACATTCTAAACTATTATCTCGGTTGCCGTGAATTTTTGGTCACGTGGACACCAAGAACGTTACGCCTACACTTACTGGTTGTATTCGTCTCTCGTGGCGCTAGTGCGGCGAATTAAAATTTAGGTCATTAATGCTCCTCAAAATACACCTAGTGGCTGTATTCGTCTCTCGTGGCGCTAGTGCGTCAAATTAAAATTTAGGTCATTAATGCTCCTCAAAATACACCTAGTGGCTGTATTCGTCTCTCGTGGCGCTAGTGCGGCGAATTAAAATTTAGGTCATTACTGCTCCTCAAAATACACCTAGTGGCTGTATTCGTCTCTCGTGGCGCTAGTGCGGCGAATTAAAATTTAGGTCGTTAATGCTCCTCAAAATACACCTAGTGGCTGTATTCGTCTCTCGTGGCGCTAGTGCGGCGAATTAAACTTTAGGTCGTTAATGCTCCTCAAAATACACCTAGTGGCTGTATTCGTCTCTCGTGGCGCTAGTGCGGCGAATTAAAATTTAGGCCATTATTGCTCCTCAAAATACACCTAGTGGCTGTATTCGTCTCTCGTGGCGCTAGTGCGGCGAATTAAAATTTAGGTCATTAATGCTCCTCAAAATACACCTAGTGGCTGTATTCGTGTCTCGAGGCGCTAGTGCGTCAAATTAAAATTTAGGCCATTAATGCTCCTCAAAATACACCTAGTGGCTGTATTCGTCTCTCGTGGCGCTAGTGCGTCAAATTAAAATTTAGGTCATTAATGCTCCTCAAAATACACCTAGTGGCTGTATTCGTCTCTCGTGGCGCCAGTGCTTCAAATTAAAATTTAGGCCATTAATGCGCCTCAAAATACACCTAATGGCTGTATTCGTCTCTCGTGGCGCTAGTGCGGCGAATTAAAATTTAGGTCATTAATGCTCCTCAAAATACACCTAGTGGCTGTATTCGTCTCTCGTGGCGCTAGTGCGTCAAATTAAAATTTAGGCCATTAATGCTCCTCAAAATACACCTAGTGGCTGTATTCGTCTCTCGTGGCGCTAGTGCGTCAAATTAAAATTTAGGTCATTAATGCTCCTCAAAAAATACACCTAGTGGCTGTATTCGTCTCTCGTGGCGCTAGTGCGGCGACTTAAAATTTAGGTCTTTAATGCTCCTCAAAATACACCTAGTGGCTGTATTCGTCTCTCGTGGCGCTAGTGCGTCAAATTAAAATTTAGGCCATTAATGCTCCTCAAAATACACCTAGTAGCTGTATTCGTCTCTCGTGGCGCTAGTGCGTCAAATTAAAATTTAGGCCATTAATGCTCCTCAAAATACACCTAGTGGCTGTATTCGTCTCTCGAGGTGCTAGTGCGTCAAATTAAAATTTAGGCCATTAATGCTCCTCAAAAAACACCTAGTAGCTGTATTCGTCTCTCGTGGCGCTAGTGCGTCAAATTAAAATTTAGGCCATTAATGCTCCTCAAAATACACCTAGTGGCTGTATTCGTCTCTCGTGGCGCTAGTGCGTCAAATTAAAATTTAGGCCATTAATGCTCCTCAAAATAATCCTAGTGGCTGTATTCGTCTCTCGTGGCGCTAGTGCGTCAAATTAAAATTTAGGTCATTAATGCTCCTCAAAATACACCTAGTGGCTGTATTCGTCTCTCGTGGCGCTAGTGCGTCAAATTAAAATTTAGGTCATTAATGCTCCTCAAAATACACCTAGTGGCTGTATTCGTCTCTTGTGGCGCTAGTGCGTCAAATTAAAATTTAGGTCATTAATGCTCCTCAAAATACACCTAGTGGCTGTATTCGTCTCTTGTGGCGCTAGTGCGTCAAATTAAAATTTAGGTCATTAATGCTCCTCAAAATACACCTAGTGGCTGTATTCGTCTCTTGTGGCGCTAGTGCGTCAAATTAAAATTTAGGTCATTAATGCTCCTCAAAATACACCTAGTGGCTGTATTCGTCTCTCGTGGCGCTAGTGCTTCAAATTAAAATTTAGGCCATTAATGCGCCTCAAAATACACCTAATGGCTGTATTCGTCTCTCGTGGCGCTAGTGCGGCGAATTAAAATTTAGGTCATTAATGCTCCTCAAAATACACCTAGTGGCTGTATTCGTCTCTCGTGGCGCTAGTGCGTCAAATTAAAATTTAGGCCATTAATGCTCCTCAAAATACACCTAGTGGCTGTATTCGTCTCTCGTGGCGCTAGTGCGTCAAATTAAAATTTAGGTCATTAATGCTCCTCAAAATACACCTAGTGGCTGTGTTCGTCTCTCGTGGCCCTAGTGCGTCAAATTAAAATTTAGGTCATTAATGCTCCTCAAAAAATACACCTAGTGGCTGTATTCGTCTCTCGTGGCGCTAGTGCGGCGAATTAAAATTTAGGTCTTTAATGCTCCTCAAAATACACCTAGTGGCTGTATTCGTCTCTCGTGGCGCTAGTGCGTCAAATTAAAATTTAGGCCATTAATGCTCCTCAAAATACACCTAGTGGCTGTATTCGTCTCTCGTGGCGCTAGTGCGTCAAATTAAAATTTAGGCCATTAATGCTCCTCAAAATACACCTAGTGGCTGTATTCGTCTCTCGTGGCGCTAGTGCGTCAAATTAAAATTTAGGCCATTAATGCTCCTCAAAATACACCTAGTGGCTGTATTCGTCTCTTCTTCTATATGAAAAAGAATATATTTTTACGATTTTGAAAAAATATTATTATTATTTTCTTTTTTTCAAAATAATGATGGTAGTTCACTGTGTACCGATGAAGCGTTTCCCTCATAATTCATAAACTTGTTAACTTTTTCATGTTCTCTCTCTTTTATTTCATTGCTCAAACTTATATTTACAATATATTTACAATTTACAACTACATCCCTAAATATATAATATTTGCGGCGCAAATTATTTCTATATTTGGCAGTAAGCACGTATGTGAGCAATTTTCCTCACTTAAGAACCTCACAAAACCAAGACTAATACCAAGAATATCAGAAGATAATAACCGTGCTATGCTATGTCATGCTGCAAGAAACATAATTTCGCCGGACATAAGAAGGTTGGTGTCGGCAAAAACAAGAAAAACACTTCTGTACTAGACGAGAAGTCAGGAATTTAAATCTGTTTCTAGAAATGTGCTGTTCATATAATAAGTATATTATTAAGTGTGTAACAGTTACACAGCATTTAATTAGGTGGCCTCATTATCTAAAACCTGTAAGATAAGAAATATACAAAGTTTATTATTTGTTCCAATCGTATTATTTCATTTTTCTGTATGCAAAATGTCCTGTAATTTCTTTCACTTTTGTATTGTTAAGTTTAAAACAGGAAAACAGTGTTTTTATATCAGTTGGATTATTAGATAATTATATAAAAATTGGTTATATTCTATCTATTATCTGAAACTATATAAGTTAAGGAGAAGCTATGTTTATTATTTATTGTAGCCTACTATTTTATAATTCTTTGCATTTATTAGAGACGTACACTCTACAAAATATGTTCTGATTTGTTGTTGTCTTTTATGAATGTAACACGCTATCTATTATTTAAAAACAGTTTAATTCATCTTGCAGTGACAGGCCAATAGACTTCACTTTGTTCACCCCTTCTTATTCTCTGCTGCTGCCTGCAGAATAGATTCATGGCAACCAGTGAGCGCTTGATCGCACGCAGAACCGTATACGTGCTCTTGACCTTGACATCGCTGTTGTAAGTGGACGCAGACGCTGCAAAAACAACTTGGAGTAAGCAGCAGAATTGGCAGAGCTCAACGTGTGTTGTGGTGACGTTTTGCTTGTAGCGGGAAAACGACACGTTTCCGGAAATGAGTTCCTATGCAAAACGTAACTTTCTCGGTCCTCACCACAAGCCCTGAAAGTCTGTAATGGGAATCTAGATACATCCTATATATTATCTATTCAGCACTTACTACCATTATGTCAAGGAAACATAGTCGATATAGAATTGAGATTCTCCATATTTATGAAAGCCAGTATATTACCGTAGATGCAAGAATTTCCTATTTCGCGAGAATGAAAAATGTTGTAAACAGCGGTAATTAAGTGTTGTTTCGTTGAAAGGCAGCTGGAGATCCTTGCTCGATTCCCGCGGTTAATTGGATAAAAGAAAACTCTTCTAATGAGATTTCCGGAGTACTGTTGTGTAATTAAGATGTAATGAAATATAATCCCCGTCTCTAATAGCATTCTTTTGTTCGCATTTACACGCTCGCATGAATCTCCATGTCGACCAGCTTAAGTCGCGGAACAATTAGATCATTTCCATTGCGAACTGTCTTTATATTCGTCTGCTTCTACTCTTCAGATTTTTCTCTGACGATATAAAAATGAAACGTTGTATTATTTATTGTAGTTTAATTAACTGAGTATGGTTAATGCAAAAATGAAAGGGTAGCTTTGGCAGTGTTCAGATACGACAGTTCTCGACTTCAACCCCTATTGTAACTTAAGAGTTTCTTCTGTTTCAAATGCTCACTACCTGTGTTATCTCAAGTGAATATTGAATTTCATACCGACATTTCATAAGCTGACAATTTTTTTTCTAGTGATGTTAAAAAGATCCTGAGGCTAGATATATTTAAACTCTTGAAAGAGATGAGCAAAATATTTTTAGTTTTTATTTTGTATTTTAAAGAATTTACACTGTGAATTTCTACGAACAAGTATTACAATAAAGACCTATATTTAATAAGTGGGATGAAAAAAATCTTTTGTTCCTTGGAGTAGCTTGCGTTCTTGGTAGTTATTGGACGGAAGTACGAGAGAAGCAATATGCGAAGATGGTGTATAAGAAATTCCTTACATAAAAGAAAAATCCAAGAAGCATACTGTTCAAGCTGGAATTAACTTAAAATTGAAGACAGATAGATACACATGATATTTCATAACATGTGGATAAAATTCATGGTTTTATTCAAAACCTAAAGTGGCAAACAAATTCATATAATCTTATATCTGAAGTAGTTTTGAATTCTGGATGCAATTGATTAATGTTCCCGTAAAAATATGCCTGTCATTAAAAACGCTGTTCGTGTGTTGTAATTAACTTTCTTTGTGTCAATTGCAATAGTTTTAATCTAACAATTGACTTCTATGAACTCGCAGTATTAAAGAATACGCTGAACCATGTGTTGAGATTTAGTCAGCTACTAAAAATTCTTTAAATGTCGATTTTGGAAGATTTTCTACAATGTTGTATGGAATGGAATTGATCTCAAATAATATAATATAAACACAAAGTTTCTTGCTTTTGGTCGACCTGGTTGGCGAATTGGTATAGCGCTGGCCTTCTATGCCCAAGGTTGCGGGTTCGATCCCGGGGCAGGTTGATGGCATTTAAGTGTTCTGAAATGCGACAGGCTCATGTCAGTAGATTTACTGGCATGTAAAAGAACTCCTGCGGGACAAAATTCCGGCGACGCTGATATAATCTCTGCAGTTGCGAGCGTCGTTAAATAAAACGTAACATTAACATTTTCCTTGCTTTGGAATTAAATAATCAAACTTAGAATACAGTGGAGTCCCTCGGTTGGAAATTTCTGTTATGGAAACTTCTAATTTGGAAAGCTAGCTGACTCCGTCCACTACAGGAACACCACTCAATACGTTACTAATAAGGCGATCGCTTTGCTCATGCTCGACGTTGACAAAAGATACAGTAAAGAAGAAGGAAAAAAATGTATTTAAACTTATACATGAAAACATTACAAACTGAAATAAGAATTATTTTAGCATCTAACTTTATACACATACAAATATAAGGGAAAGCTTTTCTAATAACACACACAAATATATCTATAAATATAATTTCAACTGATAATGGAAATTACGGGAAAACGGCTGAACGGATTTTAATAAATGGCCCCTCATTTTGAAGCTTGGAACCCAAAGTTTTTCGGAAAAGTAGTAGTTTTCAGTGAAATGTCAATTTTCCTACATAATTTTCCTATTTTCCAAAATCCATCTGTTGTCAGTTTTGAGAACTAATTTTATCGCATCACGGCCCACTTGATTGAATTTCAGAACAAAACACACACTACAATAAACAATAGGCTATTACACGAAGGCCATGACCTGCAGGATTGCCGACATATTTAGAGCTCAATTCAATTTGTTATTAAAAACTGATTCTGCAGTATATAATAATTTTCTGAGTACAGCTGTGTATTGGATATTCAAGTCTACGAAACTTGAGGTGGTTTGATGACATTATTATCATTAGAAATTAAATATTATTATAGTTAATATCATGATGCATCTATTTTTCATTAATTGTACATAATATTGATGCTATATTGATGACATGAAAGTGAAACGTTTTGAGGTTATGTAAGTAAATGTAGAGAATATCTTAATTTAGATCTTCATTTCTATAATTTACTGAGTGGCTGCTATATATAAAACTACAAAACTTAAGTAAGATAATAATATTGTCATTAAAAATCAAATATTTTTATACTTATTAGCCCAGTGGGGTTAGATCTTTTTCATATACTTAATGGCGGTGTAGTGTAGATATTGATATGTGTCATTGTCTTCAGTATTGGATCGAGAGAGCGCAAAAATTACAGTTCCTAAGGAAAGATCAAAAGGTATTAGGCCTACTTACTGATAAAATAAGAGGCCTAGAAAATTTTATAGTCTCCAGATCATTTCAGCAAGATCTCTTAGTAGGATAAAATGATTTTACGCTATACATTTCAAGTTCTACATGCAGCAGCTATACGAAAATGCTATTGTTCGAAATCTTAGCAAACCTGGCATTTTTTAACTTTTGCCTACAATCCACAATGACCTGAAATAGCTACTGCTATCGTCCTGACATTGATACTTGCGTTTTCGCGTTGAAACTAAAAAACTGAAGTTGGATAGGTTCAAGAAAAAGTATTTGGCCTAAAAAAATCCATTGAGAGGGAGTATGTTTCATTATTATGGAAGCAAATAACTATCAAAAAGACAAGTATTCTTCATTGAAAATAAATCTGAAAAATTTTTATTTGAACGTCTAACGAACTTAGTTTGCAGCAGTATTTGCTGCATAAGCCACTAGTAATAATATATATATATATATATATATATATATATATATATATATCTGTGGTGTAGGGATCAGCATGCTGGTCTCTTACGCAGAGGGCCCGGGTTCGATTCCCAGACGGATTGAATTTCCTGGTTGAGGTTTTTCAGGGTTTTTCCTCAACCGTAAGGCAAATGCCAGGAAGTTCGGGCCACAACATCCCTGAATATCACCGGCCTCATTCATCACCGAAATCATATTCATAATAAATCAAGTCACACATATATAGTCGCCATCTAGTTCACAACAATAGAACCAGTCTCAACATTAGTACACAGGCCTTCGGATTTCAAAAAAAGATTAACTCGCGATATGACCAAAGATATTAAAGCGAGTATAAATAACAGCGAAAATAATAATAATAATAATAATAATAATAATAATAATAATAATAATAATAATAATAATAATATAATGTAATATAATATATAATTTTTTTCAGGCAGAACTTCTAACAATTAATGAAGCTTTGAAATGGTGCATTCAGAACGAAAACACAGCGCGCATATTTAGTGACTCCCAAGCTGCCCTTCACTGCATCGCCCACTACCGATAGAGGCAAGAGAATCACTTCAAAAGTACGCACACCACATATGCCTCATTTGGGTCCGGGGACACAATGGTGTAAGAGGAAATGAAAGAGCTGATGAGCTAGCGAAAGCAGCAGCCTCCAGCAGCGAAACTCCGACATACAGTTTACAACCGATATCATTTATCAAGAAACAAATAAGACAAAAGACTCATCAAAACTGGAATACTAGATGGACGACATGCACAACCGGATCACTAACAAGAGACACCTACTTCCCAACAATCCACGACCGACTCAAAAGTCATCACTTCAAACTTACTTCCGTAACAACGCAGTTTCTTTCTGGACATGGGAAATTTGGAACTTACTTCGACAGATTCAACATTCCAGCAGACATCGACTCTACATGCTCCTGCCGCGAAAACCTTCACAGTGTGAAACACCTTCTATTTGACTGTCCTATTATTGAAGCAAAGAGATTTCAAATAAAGACACATCTTCTGGACTGCGACACCGAATACAGGACTCCACTATGTGACGTGATCAAATAATCTTGTTGCTACAGACAATTTATAGACTTGCTAAACTTTATCTTTAAAAGATCGTAGATATATATTTCACCATTATCTATGTAAAAATAAGTAGTGTAGATAAGTAGTATACCGTATAACAAAACTAAAACTCTAGCATACCGCTTGGTGAATTAGGGTTCTTTTCCACGGATATTTAATAATAAATATAAGAGTAAATAATTACAGTGGGAACTCCTCTAAATAAAATAATTGTTTTAATGTTAACGACAAAAATATTGTAAATCATTCAGACTGATGTCATTTCATAATACATTTACTCAGACAAAAAAATAAGTTGAAACTTGTAGGGAATCTGCCGAGTGGTGCCTCCTACGCTTAGAGACAATTATGTACAGTGTTTGTACTCACCCTGCTGTTTACACCACGTTCTCTCTCTACCAGCCACTGAGCTGATATTTCGGCAGTGGTTACATCATGTAGGTAGGGGCGAGCACAGAAGAACAATTATGTAATACATAGTAAATGAAGAGTTCACTGCAAGAATGATGGATGTCATTTGGAATACATTTTGCAGGAGAAGCAATTGAAAGTTTGAAATGCTTAGCGCTCAAAGCTTAACTGTGATTTTTCTATCGTTACTGGACAATGATTATCAGTGTTAATGCCATATAACTCTCTATGTACATTCTACATGTCTTAAGCTATGCATTGACAGTCTTGGTCATTTTCGACAAGAAAGTGACATCCATCATTCTTGCAGTGGACTCTTCAAATACAAACGTATAAAATTACCTTAGATTGGCTAATAGTTTTTACCCCATTTATAAACAACGAAGGGACTCCACTCCACCTAATTTCTCACGTCTTCTATTCTGTAAGTGAGTTTGTGACACTCAACAACGCTGCATGAAATGTTTCTGTCTTGTACAGTGACATCAAAAACTTTTTCCTTACATTTTTATTGTATCTTGTTTTTACTATACCCTGCAGAGTTTGCTTAATGATAAGTTTTAGTTGCCATCGTACTATTTTCACTTGATAGTAATCAGGACATAGTTAAAAATGCAAGGAGAAGATTTTTGATGTCACTTTATTAAGTATTGATGCTAAACATTTGTGTTGTATTATTATACAGAGTGGACCGCTCGAATGTACCTAATTTCAATTGTATGTGACTGGTGAACGGTTGAAGATAGAACCTTACGGTAACGTTTATATGAAAGGAAAACTCAACAAGTTTCGAATCCTGTCGGTAGATGGTGCGTAGACACGGCTTCTTTTCGTAAATTGTATCGATTGTCAAAATGGCGATACCGCAGATGAAAGCGCAAACTGTGTTGTGATATGCGGAGTTTAAATCAATTGTTAGAGTTCAAACGGAGTATCGGCGAGTGTTTAACCATGATGCTCTAACTGCTAAACGCATTAAAAAGTGGCACGATACATTTTTAGCTACAGAATCGCTGTTGAAGGTGGTTGTAGAATATCCGACGTAGTGGCTGCAAATGTTCAAGCCGCGTATGAGCGAAGCCCGCGGAAGTCATTAAGAAGAGCTTCGTGGGAACTTCAAGTACCAAAATCAACATTGCAACGAATTGTCCACAAACGTCTTAAACTGTACGCATACAAAGTGCAGTTAATGCAACGTCTGGAGCCGGATGACAAACCCAAACGACTGGAATTCGCCAATACGATGCTAGACCGTTCCGGCGCTGATCCTGATTTAACACCGCTCGATAACTTTCTCTGGGGCTACGTGAAAAATAAAGTGTACGCCACCACAGTCAGAAACCTTCGTGATCTTCGGGAGCGCATCATAGAGGCTATTGACAGCATTCCAGAAGACATACTCCAACGTGCTTGGCAAGAAATCGTTCATCGCCTCGATATCGTCACAGTGACAGCTGGAGCTCACGTAGAGATATGGTGATGTGTATATCGAAACTTGTTGAGTTTTCCTTTCATATAAACGTTATCGTAGGTTTCTATCTTCAACTGTTTACCAGTCACATACAATTGAAATTAAGTACATTCGAGCGGTCCACCCTGAATTGTAAAACTCTTCTGTACAAGCTATATTTCAACTAGACTGCGACTATGATAAAGACTCTATAGTACTATTAATATTTTATGCTCGACCATGCCGAAATGTAGTAATTATACACCTGGTAGCAGTCCTTTAATGCATGTCATTAAAGTACACCTACTCATTAAAGTACAGGTGTTCAGCCAATGACAACTCAGCTTACAGGTGTTCAGCCAATGACAAGTCAGCTTTGTACCGTTATAAAACCGCAAGTATCGATTATTCTCGGATATGCAATCGAAAGAGAATTAGCGAAGAGTCACGGAGGCTGGAAATCCAATACTGTCGCAGAAGGTTATGTTCTGTTACTATAATAATTAGCGTTAATTGTAAATAATATTCAAATAAATTTAATTCGTCATCTCGTTTTTCAATGTCGAATTCAATAATCAAGGTTATATCAAGTTTAACGGGATTACATCAAGGTCAATGACATTATTGTTCCTCGGAAAAAAATCAATACTTTCGCGTCTGCGCACATCTCACAATTCACGACCTAGAACAAGGTCACTTCCGATCTTGTCAGATACAAATAAAATGTATACATCTGAATAATTTCAAGTTAGGAATATGGTCGAGCATAAAAAGTCGTATGAAACTCGCCTATAATGGTAATTAAGAAGCTCGTATGAAAATTATGAAACTCGCTTGCGCTCGTTTCATAAACATCCATACTCGCTTCTCAATTACTATCATTATAGGCTCGTTGCATAATGTACTATTATGCTCGACCATGCCGAAATGTAGTAATTATACACCTGGTAGTAGCCCTTCAATGCACCTCATTAAAGTACATCTATTCATTATAATTCCGTTGTTCAGCCAATGAGAAATCACCATTGTACCATTATAAAACAGCAAGTATCGATTATTCTCGGATATGCAATCGAAAGACAACTAGCGAAACGTCACGGAGGCTGGAAATCCAATACTGTCGCAGAAGGTTATGTTCTGTTACTATAATAATTAGCGTTAATTGTAAATAATATTCAAATAAATTCAATTCGTCATCTCGTTTTTCAATTCTAAATCAATTTCCAGGTTATATCAAGATTAATGTTCATGTTATTCTCTAGAGTCTAGATTATATCAAGGTCGATGACATTCGTTCCTCGGAAAAAATCAATACTTTTGCGTCTGCGCACACTTCACAATTTAGAAGGTCAGTTCCGCTCTTCACTTAGATAACCATAACATGAATATTTATGAATAATTTCAAGTTAGAAATATGGTCGAGCATAAAAAGTCGTATGAAACTTGCCTATAATGGTAATTAAGACGCCCGTATGAAAATTATGAAACTCGCTTGCGCTTGTTTCATAATCAAACATACTCGCGTCTTAATTACTACCATTATAGGCTCGTTGCATAATATACTATTATTTTTTGAAATGGTCCATATTCTATCTGTGAAGCGGTCTACGAATACCATGTAATGTAAATAAATACAATACAATACAATTACAATTCTTTTGAGTTCAAAAGCCATCGTATGTAAAAAGGAGAACGTGGCTGAAAGAGTTGAAGTTCCTACCAATAGCCAACACAACAGGGGTTCATTGTTTTCTGTGCAAAAAACATGGGAGCTTAAAACATAATTACTTCAATTCCACTGTAATGGTTGGCAGGTGTTTGCGGATCACATAACCTAACAGGGAGGGGCAAGAACGAAATGATTGTGGTGCTAATTCCGCAAATAACTTTATTCTAATTACCCCGCGAATCAACAGACAGTCGCCTTCCATGAATTAACTGAAATCCAACCACATTCCATCAGCCTGGGTCTTTCTGTGATGCAACAAGCACTAAAATTTCCATGGAAACATTCAATTCAGAATTAGTCGACAAAGCGTTAACACAGGTTTTCAAATCAGCTCGTTGCACCTGTGTAGATTTGCATAACAAACGCCCGCGGAATTTGCATTCCACTAAAAGGAAAAGCATTGCAGACTTGAAAGACTATTGCAATGTTCACTCACACATGTTTATGTAGTTAGTATGGCGAATTTTTTGTAATGCAGGCGTCATTCCGGACTTAGGCGCACGCATCGATTAAGGCGTTACTTTGGCGCTGAGAGAAATCAAATGTTCTGTATTCGAACCTCATAAAGGTCATACGTTTGTTTTCAATGTCATTTTCTGCATTGATTTACAATAATTTGATACATTTTAAGGATCATCGATTTCGATATTATTTGTGATGCAAGAATTTATTTATTTTAAGTGGAATATAGGAAATAAACGCAGCCTGAGCCGTTCATAGCAAAAGTGATGTAAGTCAAAATTGGGTAATGAGGTTTAAAGTAAAAATTCTGTAAAACACAGCGCAAAGTAGCAATTAATATATCCTTCTTGCTATCCACTGACTACTAATAGTTTAAATAAATTGAATATTAATTGCTACTTTGCGCTGTATTTTACAGAATGTTTACTTTAACCCTCATCACCCATTCTTGACTTACACCACTTTTGCTCTGAACGCCTCATATCAGGACTGACATGAAAGTTCCTTTAGTTCCAATATGACGTTAAAACACGGGAGTTTCGTATGAACTGCAGGGTATCTAACGAAATTTGTGTATTTATGTATTCCGATTTGAAAAATTTGAAAGTGTAACATATTTTGATTACTAGTTTCTTGGGAATACCAAATTCAATAAGAATATCATTTAAAACTTCTCTCTTAACCGAGTCATATGCCTTTTTGAAATCTATGAATAACTGATGTATTGTACCCTTATACTCCCATTTTTCTCCACTGTCTGTAGAATACAAAATATCTGATCATTAGTTGATCTATTACGCCTAAAACTACACTGATGATCCCTAATAATTTCATCTACAGATGGAGTTAATCTTCTCAAAAGAATATTGGACAAAATGTTGTACGACGTCAACAAAAATATAACTACCTAAATAAAACTGGTGTGCCAACGTGCCTCTGTAGCCAACCTGCCTCCATCTCCCCTATGTGTGGAAAATGGCACCTGTAAACTGAGCCAGAGCCTAGCAATCTCGCAATTAATGCCAGAGTCTGGGAATCTGTGCCGGAACCTTGAAATCTGAGCTGAGCTTACAAATCTGAGCTGGAGCCTTGCAAACTTTGCCAGAGTCTCAACTGCTACATTTAGCATCGATTGAAATATACTGTGCAGCATTGACGGAACTAGCGATATCGAGATATAATTTGTCTAGACGTGGCAGAGGATTCGCCATAGCATTACATGACATTCGCCTTACAGTTGGGGAAATGTCCGAATGAACTTAACAATGCAATCAACCAAAGAGACACTCGAACTCCTGCAAAGTCGGAGTGGAGCATTTCGAGTCGCAGTTATACAGGGAAATCATTATATTTTTTTTCTTGCATTTTTATTGTACCTGCATTTCTGAATGTACTTCACTCTCACCCCTTCACTAATGTCCTTGCTCCCGTCAGACACACAAACTTACGGCCGCTGTTGCATTCGAAGTCTTCAAGCAGTGAAGTAAACACTGCAGTGTATAGTGTGTTTCAGAAATATGATTGCGTTTTCTATAGAAGAAAGAACCTAATAATATCGTACTAAAAATTATATTCAAGAAACGATAAATTCAATTTCACAGAATATACTTCAAAATGTTTTTAATAATATGCGTACTGAATTGAAGCCTGCATTGTAATGAACGGCAACCATTTTCAGCAACTTGTTTAAAAATTCAGATTAGCTTTCTTGAATTGAGGTGGCTAGAAGCAAAGGAATGCTAGTGACATTTGTAATAACATGAGTTAAGTGCATCCAGTGTAAGCAAAAGTATCTAAAATTTTAGTGTCAAAGGGATATTTTAATCGCATCACACATTAAAATTTAAATAAAAATTTCACCGATTTTACGAAAGCTTAAATATGTAGACCCCATTTTCTCAAAAGTAACTTAAGCGCACTTAGAGCCCTTTACTTATGCCCCCCCTCAATTTAAATGCACTCTCTATATTGTATGTTAACACCAATAATTAATATGCTAAATAAAGTAGACATTATACAACGAACATAGCAGCCTGAAAAGTTGAGTTTTTGAAAAAAATGTTACTACTCTACTGTATTTTGATAAATTCCGTAAAAGTGATAATCAAACTGAAAATCGTAATATCGTATTTCCTTACAACATAAATGGATACACTACTTTTCTCTCCTCCTATACCTAGTAAAATGATTTGTTTACATATTGCACTAGTAACATCAAACTCCTGTAATGGAAGGGGGCAACAGTGTTTCCGAGTATAGCCAGGTTAATGTTAAAAATGTTGGTAAAAATAAAGTGATGTCCCTGTACAATCCTATTTGAAGTCGTAAACAGTCGTTGGCAAAACGTCAACGTAATTGACGTCATATAAAACGCAAGACGAGGGTGGTAGAAAGCAGTAGGCTGGGGAGGGGGAGAGGACTGAACCTCGCCCGTATAATCTCGAAATAATTAACCGAACTACAGCAGAACCTCTATTATCCGTGGTAATGATGGGGGTGGAGTGAACGGTTAATCGAAAAAATCGGATAATTGGTACCATAAAAGATTTTCATAAATTAAGTGCATAATACATTTTCGTAATTTTCTCCGTGGTCTTGTGTTTTAATACGCTAGGTAGTGGATCAGAAGTTCACTAATTTAAGGCCGGATTTCAACGACCAGTTTTTAATGGCCAAGGAAATTCCTTATGACGGCTGTCTGTGGAAAGATAGGAATAGTACAGGTCTCATGTAGTAGAATTACTTACTATATACACTTCATATTTGTTTTTCATTAAATCGCGTACAATTGTAATTCCTATCTCGTATTCTGATGCTACGTGAACCACAGTTTCTTTTTTCACAAACCACTATTACTTTTTCATAGCACAACACGTTTTCTTTTGACACCTGTGGAAGACATTTTGCATAGAATTTAGACGGTACGGCCACTCGAAGAGTAGATCATACTGTGTAAGGGTAAAGGTTTGTATAAAAAAAACACTGTAGAAAAAATTCATCCTAATATATTGTAGAGTACTTCATATTCTTTTCCTGCAGAAAAAAAAAGCGAGAAAGAAAGACAGTCGGATAATCCATCGATCGGTTAATAGGGTGACGGAAAATCGGGGTTCTACTGTACGATGAAATCTGGTTCTCCATTATAAGTTGCAATTTGTAATTGCGCAATTAAATGTTGGTGCGTCAATCGGGAGCGCGTTTCACATTTAAAGTTTTCATTTTTGAAAAAAAAATTACTCACATATGCAGTATATGTCGAGCCGAACACTGAAATAAACCTAGCACAAAATTACCTAAGTAATGGATGTTTTGAGTTGTAGTGAATTTTCTGGAAATTTTTAAATCTGAGCAATTTTCTCTTTTTTAGGCTTCTTTGCAAAGTTTCAAAAGTTTACAATATTGTGGCAACCGTGCTGGAAGATTCCCGTTGCCTCGGGAGTCGAGCGCGCGTACGGCAGAAGGGTGGGCGCAGGAAGGCGAGCTTCGGTGGGCACTGTGGCGCAGGACGAGGGGGGCTCGGGCTTCGGCGGATGCTGAAGCACGACGCGGCAAGGAAAGCTACGGGCCCAGCGCAGAGTGGAGGGGACGGACGTAAAGGAAAACGTCTGGAAACAGATTGTTCCCGAAGATCGAATGTTCGAGAACGTGTGATTCAGTAAATAAAAGCGCGAGCAGCTTTCGAAGTTCGTTAGATAATCAGCTGCGAGAAAGCTAGTTACAGGAGACGTATCAAATGGAGCTGAGTTCCAGGTGCAGTGAACTTGAGTAACTGTGGCTGCGTCCAGGCGAAGGCAAAGCGTCCGTAGGTCTCGGGTTCGAAGTGCAGTGAACTGTATCTGGAAGTCTTTGGTTCGAAATACAGTGGAACTGTCTCTGGAAGTCTTGGGTTGGAAGTGAAGTGAACTTGAGTGAGTGAGCTAGAAGAACTAGCCAAGGCGAACGAACTGTGAACTGAGAACTGACAGTGTTGTTTTGTACATAGTGCTTTGTGAACATTAGTTGAGATTAGGAGTACATTGTTGTTCTTCTCAATAATTCACGTGAGTTGTCATTGTCGTTCTGTGGAGTGCAATAACGACTACTGTGTTGCTGTGTGGAGTGGAATACCCATTGTAGACGGGTGTGTGATTAAAATTAGAAATAAAAGTCTCATTATTATTGAATAAAAGTTACAATATCATAAAAGATATTCGACAACGCTTTTTTCTTAATCAGTATTAATATCACGGCAAAGTACACTTGACAATGGAGTTTTGTATGATACCTCTTTATGAGGACAATATGAAAACCTTTAAGTAGTTTAGAACATAACAAACATCACATTTTATTCCTGTGCACAACAAAATAATTTTTCTTCCCATTCTCCTACAAATATTCGTTTTACTGCATTTTTTTTCGTTTAATGGTTTGGAAGCAGGCATGCAGATCGCCAGTCTCAACTACTTGCATATGTTGAAACTGCCCCTGCAAAAGTATGACGTAAGCTGCCGCTTTCCGCATGTAATGCCGACCGCTGCGGTAGAATCTGAATCAGAGTATTGCAATGTGAGTCCGAATCATGAAATAGTCGCTGTCTGATTCATGAAATCTGAGTTAGAACGTATAATAAAAGACGGAGATAGTGGAAAAATTCAAACTGTAAAACTCTGCTTTGATTGTAAAATTCGGATATGAAAAGAAGGTCAATTTTCGTGGAGTTCTATCCTTTACAATGAAGAAAGATTGCTGTTGTTATTCTTATACAATATTGAGAAGACCATGATAAAGCATTTGTGTATTGAAATAAATATTAACGAAGGAGCCATAAGGCCTCGGAATTGCATCCAGGATTCTATCGAAATTTCCACTTGCTTGAACTTCATTGTGAGGAGTTTGTGAAAACAACGGCAGATTCATCAAAGCCGTCCTCTGCTTCTTCATTACTCAGGCAACCCTCGCGTTCGTAACAAAGAAAACTTGGGGTAATGATGTTACTGGTACATTGAGCGGTTCCTCCAGCTTCCTTTGATTCGCAGTTAACGGAACATAAAAGACAGACTGTCTTAAGCCTCAGTCAATGCGTCGATATTCATATAACGACAATGTTTCAGAACAGTTTCTCAAGCCGTAGTAATTGGGGCTCAAATTTAGCGTGTCCGATTTCGACATCCGGAGAAAATGTTTGACAGAGCTTTCCAATTATTGGATCATCTCGTAAGTGATAAGTATTCTTTTGTAAGTTTGGTGTTTTCTAAGATGCTAATGATTTATTTATTTATTTATTTATTTATTTATTTATTTATTTATTTATTTATTTATTTATTTATTTATTTATTTATTTATTTATTTATTTATTTATTTATTTATTTACTTATTTATCTATTTACTTATTTATCTATAGGAAGTGTTGTGGAAAAATGTTATATTTACTCCTACAAATATAATTCCAAATTGAGCTTTTAATTATTTTGGGTTTATGGTTAGACCTGTAAATAGTGGATATCATTGGATGAATCGTATTAATAGTTTTGGCAAGAGAATCAATTTTTTGTTATAATTATAATGGATTTTTTTTATTCGTTGTAATTATTTTAACTTCCTTATTTATCTATTTACTTATTTATTTATATAAGTATTTATTTACTTATTTACTTATTTATTTATATATTTATTTATTTTCTTATTTACTTATTTATTTATTTACTTATTTATTTATTTATTTATTTATTTATTTATTTATTTATTTATTTATTTATTTATTTATTTATTTATTTATTTATTTATTTATTTACTATTTTTTACTTTACTATTTTTGTCGTTGTTTCATTATTATTATAAATTATTATTATTATAAATTATTGATAGTACTAATTATTAGTATTATTATTAATTGTATTTTTAATTATTAAGTTTATTACTGTCATTATTGAGTGTAATTAGTTACCACTGCTACCGGGTATATACACGTTGCAGTGTGAATAAATACATACATACATGCATGTATTTCACTTTATTTTGCTTCTGGTAGTGTGGAAGAGAAAGCCTCATGGCCTTAACTCTACCAGAAGAAATAAATAAATGAGTCAATAAATAAATAAAAACAAATAAACAAAGAAACAAACAAACAAATAAACAAATAAATAAATAAACAGAATCAAAGAAACAAACAAATAAATATATAAATAAATAATAATAAATAAGTAAATAAATGAGTAAGTACATAAATAAATAATAATAATGTGCGAAGTCACCCGATAAAATTCCATACCCCTATTTCATTTTAATACTGGATTATGAGTACCTAACATGTGACATATGACCCTGGATTCCCCATCTCAAATTGCTTGTATAGAACCCCCTATAACCAGATAAATTTCTTGTATAAACGAATAGGCCTACATATAAATAAATACAATTCGGACAGATACACTGAATGCAGTACCCGATTCGTAAATTTCATTTTCTTTCCAAAAACCAGATAGCTGTTACGTTCCTCGTTAAACTTAAGAGCTGCCCGTCCTTGTTGCGCTGGTAGCAGAGAGGAAGCTGCGGTATGATACCTCCTAGTAATAACAGTGATGTGATTGCGCTGTGTTATTGATTAGCGCTCGGATTCCATTAGTCCCGGCGCTTCCTTAACGCCATTAGACAGTCCAATTGCTGAGATGGAGGTACTGTATAATTACTTGACAGGAAGGAACTACCTCAACTAGTAAGACGTGTACAATTTAGTGTAAATAGTTGTCCTCTGTGGTCTGCTTCAGAAGGATTCTATACGATGGATAAAACAGAATGTTCCTAAATCCACACCGGTTGACTACACTAAGGTTCGCTGCTTACTCAGCTTTCGTGAAGGCTATACTATGCCATAACGGCTTAAATGATGGCGTTAAGCATCTATTTCCACAGTTTTAACAGTTTCGCTTTTATGTTTGTAATCATACTCGAAACTTCTAGTTTTATAACCTGTTTCAAATCATATTTCAGAGACCTTTATCAAATATGACTAAACATACGGTGCGTGACTGAGTGAGGGAAATGCTTTTTTATTGCTTTTCTCTCGACTTTGAAATGTTAAGCAGTTTCTTGAATAAAAAAAGCTCCTTCCAAAATAATTGAAGAGTCCACTGCAAGAATGATGAATGTCACTTTCTTGTCGAAAATGAACCAAGACTGTCAATGCATAGCTTAAGACATATAGAATGTACATAAAGAGTTATATGGCATTAACATTGATAGTCATTGTCCAGTAATGATCGGAAAATCACAGTTAAGCTTTGAGCGCTAAGCATTTCAAACTTTCAATTGCTTCTCCTGCAAAATGTGTTCCAAATGACATCCATCATTCTTGCAGTGGACTCTTCAATTGTCAGTTTGGTCAAACTTCTCACAGAGATTGCTGACAAATAAAATATAATTAGCATTTGTATGAAATATTAATATGTGTGTGTCTAATGCCTACCCACTTCAGTTGCGTGATTCGGGTTCCGCATACTGCGGATAGATGGCAGGATTGTGACCCCATTTTCAAGTGTACACTACAGCTCATTCATTTTGTCAAGACACTCGCGATGTGCAGTACGAGAACAACGTTTCATTACAGGGGGTAGGAGTAGAAGGGAAGGTAGGGTGTGTGTCTACAGAGCTCAAGGCAAAGACTAACTCATTCCCCTATAATTCGTAAGTAGACTCATCCGATCTCATTAGCAGCTCTGTAGGAAGAATGGGGAGCGTCTGGACAAAAGGCATGAGCTGTACTTCAGCGGGCCACGTTATGCATGATGTATAGTGTAAGTGTAGTGTAGGGAATGGGTGAGGATGATGATGATAAAGATGAAGAAGGGAAAACCCGGTGCCGGCACGTGGCCTACTCCTGTCGAATAGCACCAATGGGGCCGCCAGGCTTAACGTCCCCGTCCGACGGACGAATCACTATCAACAGTAACATATGCCTTCTCTTCACATGCACTGCAGAGAGATTTTGGATTTAACCCGGGCACATAGTGATTAGAAGTTGTGCACCGCCATCTCTCCTAGCTCTGAGGTAGAAATTTTACATGGAAATTTCTGACCCCGCCGGAAATCAAACCCGGGCCGGCTAGTCCGGACGCAGACGCGCTATCGCAGAGCTAATTCGGTGGACCAATATTAATATTAAGTTACGTCAGGGCATATTCATATTGCATTCAGAATGAAATCTGCTGTAGTGGTAAATTCGTGAAATTAAGAATTTTTTTTGTCCCTATATTTAGACTGAGCTCAAAATGCTAATTAAATGTTATTCTATTGATATTTTCAAGCTTTTGAGCATATATTGAACTAATACTTTTTAAAACTTTGTGGCAAGGAGCTTTTTTCTTAAACTGATCTCATTATTATTATTATTATCATTATCATTATTATTATTATTATTATTATTATTATTATTATTATCTTATTCCCCGGGAACGAAATAGCTGATTCTCTTGCAAAAAAGGCACTAAAATCCTGCCCTATGTTTGTGAAGTATCCTACAGTCGAGCATCAACCATCAAACGACATAAGGTAAAGGACATTATAAAAAATCTCCGCAAGATAACATAAGCACCTCTGAATGGAAAGGCAATGTAACTTCGGTACCAGATTGGCCAAGGAGAGAAGCAGTTGCCAAATTCAGATTAGCAACTGGACATGATTGCTTGGGTAAACATCCATGCCGCATTGGTTTACTCCAGAATCCTAACTGCCCATTCTGCAGCCAGAACATCGTAATGGACTCAGACCATCTAATGGATTGTCCCAATCTGTCCTCCACAACACTGGTAGAGAAGTATTGGGAAGCAAGAGAGAAGTTGATGGCCCTCCAAATATAAAATTTGTTACTCTTCCTTTCATGTTTTATATCTATTTATGTACTCTTCTCACTGTTTGTTTGTCTATTTGTATATTTGTTTACTTGTTTTGTAGGTTGTTTTGTGGGCGTTCACTTTTGAATAGTGCATGTTGCCATTATCACGGCTAAAGATAAACTCTACAGCCCTGCATTAAATAAATAAATAAAATAAATTATTATTATCATCATCATCATCATCAGTTATCAGTTATCACTATCATTACTGTTATCTTTGTTTTTCTTCCTTTTTTTCCTTGTATTATACCTCGATGAGAACTCTGCAGTGTCCTTTTGACCCTGTTGTCCCTTTACAGAGCTTTAATTTAATTTGTAATATTTCCATCAGTGTTTGTAATTTCAACAGCATAATTTTTCAAACACAGCAATTATTTTGCATTAAGTATGTTCGTAACCTTGCTAGGTTTATACGATGAAAGAGTAATGGAACGGAGAAAAATTCTCTCCGGCGCCGGGATTTGAACCCGGGTTTTCAGCTCTACGTCCTGACGCTTTATCCACTAAGCCACACCGGATTCCACCCCGGCGTCGGGAGAATCGTCTCAGTTTTTAAGTTCCAACTCTTGGGTTCCCTCTAGTGGCCGCCCTCTGCACTACGTCATAGATATCTATAAACATAGGACCGAAGTCCACACACATGTGTGGACGATTCTTCCGACGCCGGGGTGGAATCCGGTATGGCTTAGTGGATAAAGCGTCAGCACGTAGAGCTGAAAACCCGGGTTCAAATCCCGGCGCCGGAGAGAATTTTTCTCCGTTCCATTACTCTTTCATCGTATGATGACGCAGAATATCTGCATGGAAATATCGTATGTACTTCGGCACATTATAATAATATATATTGCTAGGTTTAACTTATGCAATATATGGAACATAATACTTCCACATGAAGAATCAATAACATATGTAATTATTTTATGTCATAATTTGGTGTTCAGTAATACATATAACAAAATGTAAATACTGGTCATGTAAACAGCTGGGTCAGGACGCATCTAATCATAATGTAATATGCATTAAGTCAAGTGGTAACCAAGTTTGTTTGCCCGAATATTACTTCATTCAACTCTACATTCGTATTTAGTATTTAGCGTGTATAATACGATACTTGTGATGATCTGAAGATGGCAAACAATTGCCGAAAACGTTAATCCTATCAATAAATGTGGCTTAGTTAATAATACAAGACTACACATTACATGATAAGCAAACAGACGAATCCATGAAACCTATATTCACTTGTACAGGGACATCATTTTATTTTTACTTCAATTTTTATTGTACCTGAGTTTTTTAATGTACTTCACTCCCACCCCTTCTACTAATGAAGTACAACCGTTCTCCACACAGACCCAAGACCGCATATACAGTCATAGTAGCCTTACCGTCACAGTACAGATGCCTCAAACTAGCAAGCTGTCTCGTTCGCGCAGGCGCATAGAGCACTTCTCCCCTACCACTGTCCGCCTACTACTGTGCACTGTGGACTAGAACGGTACAGCTCAGTTCTAATAACAGTTGAGAATGCTGCATAGGGAGGATACATCTTGAATACATTGTCAAGAGGTCAACTTTTCAAATAATATGACTATACCTGGGTATCGCAGCCTAGGTGGGCCCCCTCCGTTAGCTCTACTACTTCCCCTCTCCAGGCAGCTTCCTAGTTTGAGGCATCTGTACGTTCCAAAAAATATGTTGGCGTTTTCCAATGACGAAAGAGCTTTCAATATTGCATCATTTTCGCACAGGTACTGTCGTCCATTTGCCTACGTCGCATTCCGGTTTTCCCCACCAGCTTCTATTCTCCTCTCTGTAAAGGCTGTCTTAGCTCTTTTCTGAGAACATTAATTTCTGTTAGGAATTGGACATCTACGTAATATTACACCCATACAACTGTTTAAAATAACTTAAATAAAAGGGCCTCGTTAAGTAATTAACTGTCACGTGATTTCCCTCCTTTCTACGACCCTGCGACATAACCACTTGGACGGACAGTAGATAGCATGTCTGAGTACTTTTATCTTTTCGAATCGAGCAGAAGTGAAGATTGAATTTACAGTACGTAATGTACTCTTTTACAGAGCAGGTACAGAATTATTTCAACATGAGTTACTAGTACGAAGGACTATGACGTATCAATCTATGACGTATCAATCATATGCCAGCCGGACAGGTCCCGCCTGGTGCCAGTAGCGTGGCAGCAGTGGTTCGAAATTGAAGCTCTTATTCCTTCTCCCGCCGCCTCGAGGTTCGGTCGGTGATAAAGTTCTTTAATGCACAAAGCATTGCCAGCTCTCATCGGCAGCTGTCAGGCCTATGGGCCGAACATCTCTCCCTCCCTTTCCCCCCTCCTCTCTCTCCCCCCTACCTCCCTCTCTCTCTCTCTCTCTCTCTCTCAAGTAATTCCTGTCCTCCTGTGAGCGTTTTGGCAACAACGAAGAGCTGAAGACGTCTGTCACACGCTGGTTCCATTCACAGACGGCAGAGTTCTACGACAGAGGGATACAAAAGTTGATCCCACGATACAAGTGTCTCAATTCTGATGGCGGCTATGTTGAAAAATAGCCGAAACATTGCTGTACCTGTTGCCAACAAATGTTTTCCTTAAAGTGTGTGTTCTTTTTTTTTAATAGGGAAATTTACTTTCTGGAATCGCCTCGTATACACTGCATAATGGATACGTCCGTATGGAAAGCTCAGTTCGTGAGTAAAAACATTCATTGTTAATACTGTACTGTATTCTGATTAAACAAAACCTAATGAAAATTATCAAACTTAAAAGCGTGATATTTCCTAGTTTACGTAAATGGATGAACTACTTTTCTTCCCTCCTATACCTAGTAAAGTGATTTGTTTGTATATTACGCCATCGAACTCCAGTCGTGGAAGGGTGTAGAAACCGTTGATCCAAAGGTATAGCCAGGTTAATATCAGAAATGTTAGTAAAAATAAAATGATGTCCCTGTACTACATTTGCCTCCACTGTCTATTCTATAGACCCCAGTGACCTATAATATGCTATAAATGGAAAGTTCATACTGGTCTGAAGGAAAAAGAGAGTCCCAAAAATAAAGAATAGCAGTCGTATGTAAAGAACTAATACCGGACATCCGTACTACAAGGGTGGCACGCTATCCCGCGGCCAACTCTTGCGGCGACTCTCATTACACTAAGTGGAATACGACCCGGAATCGGTTCAAGACAAAGGAAAGACAGTAGATCGATGTAGACTTGAGTTTTCGGTCAGGTTGATGGAGACGCCGGGAGTGGAATGCATGGCGGGAGGGGGGAGGTTTGATCTTTCAGAGCGACAGGGCGGGCGTCTTTATGCCAGGAATGAGCCGACGGACGTTATAAAAATACTTGAACAGCTCCATGAATGAAATGACGTCAGGGGCCAAGAAAAAAAAGGGCGACAGAGAGACAGACTGCCCATTTGCTTTGAGTGAAAGCTTCAGTCCACAAAGTGAGAGAAAGGGTTTTATATACTTTTAAACCTATGAATGTGCACTCTCTCTATCGCCCACAACGCAAATGGCGTTTTTATGCCAAGTCTTTTAGAATATGCACAATTCATTACGTAAATGGTGAGATTAGAAACATTCTACAGACACCATATTATCACAGCCAATCGCAGTTCTATCAGCTGGAGGTTTTTTAATACAGAATATTTATAGCAGCAGAAAGCAGTGTGAAAATATGATGAATACATAGAAGTATTAAGAATTATGTGCAGTTACTGAATGAAGTTTATCTCTCATATGCACAGCCTTAGACATAAAAAATGACCGATCGCCTGTAGCGTTAATTTGTTCGGGCAGCGATTTACAAATGTATATCCATACAACCCCTGACTCACTCAATGATGCAATACGCAATCTCAAAGACGACCTTGAATCTATATCTGCATGGGCCAGAAAGTTTGGTTTGACTCTCAATGCAAGAAAATCACAAGCAATCCTAGTGGGACACCAACGTCTATTATGCAACATTACTCCTGCTGTTCTACTCAAATTAAACGACAGAATAATCCCTTTTATTTCCTGTGTTAAAAACCTTGGAGTTCACGCATTTAAACTGGAATAACCAAGTAACTCATATTATAAAAAAAAAAGTGCTTTCCATACTATATTCCTTAACAACATCGAAAATTTCTCCCTCTATCACTCAAAAAATACTAGCAATGCCCCGCTTTGATTATGGCCTTAACTCCGCCAGATTAAATAAATAAATAAATAAATAAATAAATAAATAATAAATAAATAATCTTGTTACATACAGGGTGATTCAGAGGATTTACCGTCCTTTACGGAGCTTATTTCTGAAGACATTTTGAGCAAAAAATGTCATATAAATATAGTTCCTATTCTCAATATTTTCAGAGTTATACTTTTTACTCGTAAAGTTGTTTGTCAAATACGTTTTTTCTTTAGTTTGAAGGTAAAAAATAATACAAATAGAGAATGAACTATTCAGAAGTATCATTTCTTTAATTGGCAAATATTATGAAGCTAAAAATGTGCTGTGAACTCCTTAGTTGCTTCGTACAAGCATCTTTTTCCTTATGCAAATCTGGCTTTCAGGTAGTAGCTCCCTGTAAAGCAGGTTTGAATAATTTCAAGGAAACATTGTTCCGGGATCGATATCCGGGCCTCAGAACAATTTTTCCTTGAAATTATTCAAATATTTTTTTATATTTTTAACCAGAAAATTACATTATTCTTACGCACTCATCACAATTATTACAAATCACACCTCTTCCACCTACTTAATTATTTGCAGTTCAATTTTGCATCCTAATTTACAGTCTTGGAGAGTTTACAACACATTTTAAAAATGTCGCTGTCCGCTTGAGTACACTTGGCCGCACGCTTGTGAACGGCACTCGTCGCTCTACGTAACTGCATACGGCTATCTTTGATTTCCGTAGCTCTCGCGCTGGCTGCTGACTGCACGCTGACCAAGATCACGCGTTCACAGCAATGCGTTCCAATAACGAAACATAACTCTGCAAATATTGAGAATAGAATCCATTTATATATGACATTTTTTGCTCAGAATGTCTTCGGAAATAAGCTCCGTAAAGGACGGTAAATTCTCGTGAATCACTCTGTATAAAAATCAATGTGGCTGTATGTATGCATGTTTGTATATATATTAATTTGTCATCATAATCATGTATAATTTATGCATCCTTCGTTAATGGTGATCATGTTACATTTCTGTTTTTCGGGAAATCACCCTTAACTACATTTTGCTTTCAATAGCTACTATTATTATATATTCCATACTACATACAATAATTATAGTTATTTCTTAATAAAAACTCTTTTCCTTCAATTAATATTTACTATATACATACTGTATGTTTATACCTTAGTTTTTTCTTCCCATTTTTCTTATATACAAATATTTCCCGAGTTCCCTCAATTTTCTTTTGTTTACTATTCTATACAATTTCCTATGTGTTATTTCTAAATTTAGTTTTTAGTATTGCTTCCTGAATAAAAATTTTTCTTGTTCTTTCATTATTACATAAAGAAATTATATCTTTTTTTACGTCTCCTCTACTTTTTAACCTCCAAATTCACAATCTCCACCAAGCTAATCGTATCTTTTCTTCCCTGTTGTTAAATTTTGTATATTCTTCCTGTCCCCATATGATTTCCATTTCTTTGTAATTTATTAATGAGTTTACACCATTTAACTTCCTACACATTTCCTGTCTCAATATCTCGTTACTCTTCTCCATTAAAATTCTGCCTATGAAATTTATATCAATTTTACCAATTTCTTACCA